>NW_028078792.1:0-530 GCF_014824575.4 Sturnira hondurensis | reverse complement strand
AATCACTGTTGTACCCCTGAAACTAACACAATATTGTATGTCAACTGAAATTGGAAAACAAATTTAAAAAAAAAAGAAAGGAAATATTCCAAAGCTTTTGATCCTTGCCAAGGAGCCATGGGGGAGGGTTTGGGAGGAGATCCAAGTGCTTCATCCTCAGGGTGATTGCTGTGAGTTTAAGGCTGACGGCAAAGGCTGCTGTGATGGCTAACTTCAAAAATAGTTTCTTCTTATTTTTAAAGTTTATTATAAAGAGTTTCGACAGAATAAGAGTATAAAGAATAAAAGAACACAAACTCGTACACCTACTGCTCAGATTGAAGAAAGCAATGTTATCGATATAGTTGAAGTAGTCCTGGGCATACCGCTCCTTTTTCTCACATCTCTCCTCCTCCAGGGTGCCCTGTTTCTCAGTCAAATGTTTATCACAGCACATGTTCATTACAGCATGAATGTGTGTGTGTGTGTGTGTGTGTATACACACACACACACATAATATGTCCCAAATACTTAGTGCTCAATCCTTTCTT
>NW_028078791.1:0-3030 GCF_014824575.4 Sturnira hondurensis | reverse complement strand
TGAAAGTTTTATTTCCTCTGCCCTGAGATTCAGAAATATACCTGATATACAATAACATGTCTATGTTCTTCCTTAATCTTGCCTGGCACTAAGTCTGCTCATTTAAACTAAGAAACAGGAAAGGTTTCTCCTTATGATATTGATATGAACTTTCTGGATTTGTAAGGCATCTCTGCTCCTCAAACTTGATCAGAAACACCAGTTATTTTTCAGTATACCTGGGCATTGGGTTTTCCAGGTGGAGAAACTGGGAAAGAATAAGAGTGCAGAGAACAAAACATACCCAGGTGTCTTGGGCCACACTCAGTACATATCACAGCCAGTCCTCCCTCACTGTCAAGAACTTAGTCACATGGCTCCAGCTAACTCTGTGTTCCTGCTCAGCACACATGGGCCCAGAAACAAACAGTACTGTGGGAAAAGGTAGAAGTATCCATCTGGAGTGGGAGACCACTCAGTTGCTTTTTTTTTCTTTCACAAATACATGCATAATCTCCACCTATAAACATTATTATATGTATTTAAATTTTCAGTTTTAAAAAAAACAGCTGTATTACATTCTTGGCAAGAAATCTATTTTGTTTGACAACACATTTCTAGATTTTTCTATTTACTGCTAGAGTCTATGCACTTAATTACTGTACAGAGGCACTACATGTGCACTTTTAATATAAAAAAAGATTTTAGGAAAGTATTTACGTATTCCACATTGCACAGCCTTCATCCATTCCTCTATTTTCCAACCATACTCAGCGACTTCTTTGAACATCCTGATTACCAGTGTTCTGAACTCTGCATCTGATAGGCTGGCTATCTCTTCATCCCTTAGTTCTGTTTTCAGAGCTTTGATCTGTTCTTTCATTTGGACCATATCTTTTGTCTCAGCACATCTGCTATGTTGTAAGAGGTGGAGCCTTAGGTATTTGCCAGGGTGGGGCAACCACAGAGCTGCACTGTGGCAAAGTCTGGATGAATGTTTCTTCTTTAACTGCTTTGATGCCGGGATTCCATACAGTTGGATTTTCTGGCAGTGCTTATTATTTTTTGGTTTTTAAATTTGTTGTTGTCCTGCTTTTGGTTGTAGGAGGAGGCATAGTGTATCTACCTATGCCTCCATCTTAGGGAACAGCAGTGATGGGAAGGAAACTGGGACTCAAATTAACGATTTGGAGCACAAGGGAGAAATAAACATTCAGCCAGAACAGAATGAAGAAACAAGAATTCAAAAAAAATGAGGAGAGAATTAGGAACCCCTGGGACAATTTCAAACATCCCAAAACCAAAATCATAGAGGTGCTGGAAGGAGAAGAGGAAGAGCAAGAAATTGAAAACTTGTTTGAAAAAATAATGAAGGAGAACTTCCCCAACTGGCAAAGGAAATAGACTTCCAGTAAGTTCAGGAAGCTCAGAGAGTCCCAAAGAAGTTGGACCCAAGGAACCATACACCAAGACACATCCTAAGTATATCACTCAAAATTGAAGATAAGGAGAGAATCTTCAAAGCAACAAGAGAATAGGAGATAGTAACTTGCAAAGGAGATCTCATAAGACTGTCAGCTGATTTCTCAAAAGAAACTTTACAGTCAGGAAGAGGCTGGAAAGAAGCACTCAAAGTCATTAAAGGCAAGGACCTACATCCAACATTACTCTAACCAGCAAAGCTATCATTTATTTATTTTTAAAAGGTTTTATTTATTTATCTTTAGAGGGGAAGGGAAGGAGAGAAACATCAATGTATGGTTGCCTCTCATGAGTCCCCTCCTGGGAACTGGCCTGCAACCCAGGCATGTGCCCTGACTGGGAATCGAACCGCGATCATGTGGTTCACAGGCCCGTGCTCAATCCACTGAGCTAAACCAGCCAGGGCCAAAGCTATCATTTAGAATGGAAGGGCAGATAAAGTGCTTCCCAGATAAGGTCAAGTTAAAGGAGTTCATCATCACCAAGCCCTTATTATATGAAATGTTAAAGGAACTGATCTAAGAAAAAGAAGATGATTAAAGCTATGAACAGTAAAATAACAAGACATACTCACAACTATCAACAACTGAACCTAAAAACAAAACTAAACAAAGACGAAAACAAACTAAACAAACCACTCGAATAAGAACAGAATCACAGAAATGGAGATCACATGGAGGGTTATTAGTGACGGGGGAGAATGGGGGGAAAGATATAGGGAACAAGTAGCATAAATGCTAGGTACAAAATAGACAGGGGGAGATTAAGAATAGTAAGGCAAATGGAGAAGCCCCAAAATTTATATATATGACCCACGGACATGACCTAAGGTGGGGCAACACTGGTGGGAAGGGGGATGCAGGCTGGAGGGGAATAAAGAGGTGAAAAATATGGAACTCTAATAGCATAACTAATAAAATATATTTTTAAAAGCATTTGTTAATTTTATTACTTACTCCTCACTAGTCTTCTTTTTTTCCCATTGAATTTGCATTATTCAATTGTAAGATTCTCTGGATTTTTCTCTCATATACATTTTTTTTCATTCATAATTCTAATTCTGTATATTTTTGTTTTGAATCGTCAAGCACTCTCCTAGATTTTAGGTATACGGCAATGAACAAAAATGTCCCCATCACAAAAAAAGAGGTTTTTTTCTTACAGCTTATATTATACTAGGACACTATAGAGAGCACACAATAAAAGTGTATTTCATGTGTGATAATAATAAGTGCTATGGAGCAATATAAAGTAAGAGAAGTGGGAAAATAAGTATAGGGAGAGACGTAGTTACTATGTCAAGACAGTGTAGAAAGATAGGATTGTCAATGTGACATGTGACAAAGGCCTACATTACAAGAAATGACTCAAGTACATTTCCAGGGGGGTAAGCAAAAGAAACACCAAAGACCTTGAAGCAGGAGCATGGCTAGCAGGTTTGATGACCAGAATGAGCACGAGGGAAAAGCAGGAGGGTGCTGGTTACAAAAGTAACATACGCCCAGACTGTGGGAGTCTTGTGTCTGTTGAGAGTGGTAAAAAGCCACTAGAAATTGTTGAATACAGCAG
>NW_028078790.1:0-594 GCF_014824575.4 Sturnira hondurensis | reverse complement strand
TCAACAAATACAATTATTGTTTGCCTGCCCCTGCTGAGTGCTGGGGAGACAGATACAAACAAGGCGCGCCCAGCTGCTGCCCAGAGATGACAAACGTGTGTGGAGCCTGACGCAGATGAAGGACATGCCTCCACATACTCTGAGATGTCGTGACCAGGGGCGAGGAGAGTGTCCCTGGGGAAGACATCCCTATGAAGCGGTGTGTGTGTGGTTGTGTGTGCATGCAAGTCACCGGAAAAGTAGTTTGGGCTGGAAAACGGTTTGTCAAGCACCTGAAGTGGCCTATTCCGAAACCGTAGCTTGGGGGCCCAAGATGAAACCGTGTGGATTGGAAAAGGCTATGGAAGATGACTTTGGATTGGGCCACCCTTGGCCCCGAATTAGTGAGTGTTATTTTCTGGACCGTGGTCAGTTAGCAAGGTCATGGTCGGTTAGCAAGGTCATGGTCGGTTAGCAAGGTCATGAGACTCCTCAGTCCCTTCTGCTGCCCCCAGCATTGGCATAGCCCAGTGTGGACTCCCCCCTCTTCCCCCAAACCCCCGAGTCATGCATTTTTAATTGGAGTTTTCTAGCCAAAGAGCCAACTGGCTGCTG
>NW_028078789.1:0-1247 GCF_014824575.4 Sturnira hondurensis | reverse complement strand
ATTAAATGCTCCAATCAAAAGACATAGAATAGCCGAATGGATAAGAAAGCATAACACACACATATGCTGCCTACAGGAGACCCACCTCAGGACAAAAGACCATCACAGAATAAAAGTGAAAGGCTGGAAAAAATTTTCCAAGCAAATGGTCAACAAAAAAAAGCTGGACTAGCAATTCTAATATCAGACAAAATAGACTTCAAAAAAAGGGCCATAAAGAGAGACCCACAAGGTCACTTTATAATACTCAAGGGAAGAATCCACCAAGAAGACATTGACATCATAAATATATATGCACCCAACATAAGAGCATTCAAATATATAAGAAAAATCCTAGAAGACTTCAAGAAAGATATTAACAGCAACACAATTATAGTAGGGGATTTTAACACCCGACTGTCAAAAATGGACAGATCTTCCAAACAAAATATCAACAAATATATAGCTGCACTAAACAACACCCTAGATGAAATGGACTTGACTGATATATATAGAGCCCTTCATCCCAAAGAAGCTAAATACACATTCTTTTCAAACCCACATGGAACATTTTCAAAGATAGACCACATGATAGGACACAAAACAAGCCTCAACAAATTCAAGAAAATTAAAATCATACCAAGCATTTTCTCTGACCACAAGGGACTGAAATTAGAAACCAACCCCACAGGAAAAAACCCAAAACACCCAAAAGCATGAAGATTGAATGGTATGCTATTAAACAACGAATGGGTCAAGATTGAAATTAGGGAAGAAATCAAAAAGTTTCTGGAAACAAATGAAAATGAACTCACAACAACCCAAAACTTGTGGGACACTGTGAAGGCAGTCCTGAGAGGGAAGTTCATAGCAATACAGGCTTACCTAAAGAAAACAGAAACATTTCAAACAAACAACCTAACGTGGCGCCTGCAAGAACTCGAAGAACAACAACAAAGACAGTCCAGAGCAAGTAGAAGGAAGGAAATAACCAAGATCAGAGCAGAATTAAATGACATAGAGACTAAAAGCACAGTTCTAAGGACCAATGAATCCAGGAGTTGGTTTTTTGAAAAGATAAACAAAATAGACAAGCCTTTAAGTAGGCTCATCAAGAAAAGAAGAGAGAGGATCCAAATAAACAGAATCAGAAACGAAAGAGGAGAGATTACAACTGATACCACAGAAATAGAAAGGATTATAAGAAATTACTACGCAGAATTGTATGCCAAGAAATTTGAAAACCTAGGTGAAATGGACAAATTTCT
>NW_028078788.1:0-653 GCF_014824575.4 Sturnira hondurensis | reverse complement strand
ATTTAATTGGGTCTCTATTCTTTATTTTTCAGGCCAGGGGGATTTAAACTATATATTCTTTGGTTGGGGAGGGGATGTATAAACCATTTGTTTTTGGTTAGGGGAAATAATGTCTTGCAGTTCACCAGGTTGCTGTCAGTTGTTCAGAATATTTGACCTCGTTTCATTTTTTTTCTCTCAGTTTTTCCATACCACTTGTCCAGGAATTTTCCTAGCTTTTTATTATCCTGTCACAATATCGCTCGCAGAATATCTTGGAAAAATGGATATTATTACTCTTATCATATCATCAACAAATAGAGGCACTGATTATTTATTTTTTTAATAAAAAATATTTTATTTATTTATTTATCTTTAGAGGGGAAGGAGAGAGGGAGAGAAACATCAATGTATGGTTGCCTTTTGTGCATTCCCTGTGGGGAGTTGGCCTGCAGGGAACCTGCCTGCAACCCAGGCATTTGCCCTGACTGGGAATCGAACCGCGATCCTCTGGTTCGCAGGCCCATGCTCAATCCACTGAGCTACACCAGCCAGGGCTCAGCACTGATTATTTAATAATTCTTTCCAGAGATCAGAGTGAGAAAACAGAGGCATTGAAATCTGTGCCCCAATCTTTTGGACTCTCTAGTCCATATTGTTTACAATGTAATAGG
>NW_028078787.1:0-929 GCF_014824575.4 Sturnira hondurensis | reverse complement strand
GTGGAGATACATCAAAAAATTAGTAATGGCAATTTCCATCTGGCTCAGTGATTCTACCTCTGGGAATTTATCTGAATTTACCCAAAACACTAATTTGAAAGAACATATGCCCACTCTGTTCATTGCTGACCAGCTGATAACTGCTGGCCCATACATTAGTATCATTTACTTTTTAACAAATGGTTGTTGACTGATCCAGTGACCTTATAGTGTTTGCTTTATACTCTAGTTTTCTGGGTGGAAATTTGTAGCTGGATATGGTATTCACAGTGCAGGTTTGTTTAAGAATGTGTAGTACCTTGGGAATGTAATTGAAATGGTTATTTTAAAGTAAGCATTAAGACAAATATTACCATAAACAACCATATATTTATTGCAAATTTTTCTCATTAGCTCTGAATAGCTTTCACAAAGATCAGGTTATTTTTAATTCTCACAGTAAGCCTCATTAAATTTTATTTACCGTTTAACAAACAGATTATATGTATATGTACACACACATTTGGGACATAAATTTCTGTTGGATGTCCTGGTGAGGACACAACCATTCTTGAAAACTGATGTGTAGCTATGGAAAATAGTCAATAGTTGGAGTACATAACTGAATAACTCATGGGTAATGTGGCTGTCCTGCTAAGTGAGGAAATAGTTACTACAATTGGCCATGGCGCTTACTGTACCCAAATTTTACACTTTGCCAATTTGATACTCACCATGATTCTGTGGGATGAGCACATAGGTCATACATGAACATACTTAGTTTGCAATAAAGTCATATAAATGACAAGTGGTACAATATCAGATTGAGCCACATAGTATAAATAAATAGCAAATATGTAAAAATGTCTCAAGACTTTAGCCAAACTCAGCATATTACATCTATTCTTTATCTATGTGGTTGTTGCCAATTTGTATGTGTAGTAATTGGA
>NW_028078786.1:0-591 GCF_014824575.4 Sturnira hondurensis | reverse complement strand
CTTCTGATTTTTGTGTTAGTGTATGAGGGGCCTCTGTTATGAAAAATAATGCGTTTTTTCACCATTATTTTAAAAAAGTCATTTACATTTTTCTCTAAGGTTTTCATAGTTTTGCTGACATATATGACTTTCCATACATCTTGAGACACTTAGAATTTATTTTGATATAAGCAGTGAGATAGGTGTTCTTAGTTTTTTTCCCAAAGAGTTGCTTGGCACCATTTATGAGATAATTCTCTATCAATTTTAAATGACTTATATACAAGATACTAAAAAGATACATGTGCCCCCTTGTTCACTGCAGCATTATTTACAATAGCCAGGGCATGAAAAGAAGTTAACTGTCCTTCAAGTGATGATTGGATGAAGAGGATCTGGAAGATAGGATCAGTGGAATACTACTCAGCCCCCAAAAAGATGAAATCTTGCCACTTGCAACAACATGAATGGATCTTGAGAGTATCATGAGAAATGAAATAAGTAAGGAAAGGGCAAGAACTATATGATTTCACTCAAATATGGGATGTAAAACAAATAGCAAAAAAAACCCCATACACACAGACAACATTGTGGTGGATATGAGAGGGGAAG
>NW_028078785.1:0-2317 GCF_014824575.4 Sturnira hondurensis | reverse complement strand
CACCTAAACAAAAGCAAACCAAGAGGACAGCTAGATCAGGAGTGGAACCATAAAAATGAAGAACACATGGAGGGTTAGAAACGGGGGTGGGAGGAGGAGAAGGGGAGAGAAGGCACAGAAAATAGCATAAATGGTAAGTAGAAAATAGATAGGGGGGAGGGCGAGAATAGTGGGGGAAATATAGAATCCAAAGAACTTGAGACACATGGTTATAAACTAAGGAGGGGAGAATGGTGGGGGAGGGAGTGTGCGGGTGGAGGGGAATGAAGGGGGGGAATAGAACAACTGGTATAATCAATAAAATATATTTAAAAAAAGAAAACTACAAAACACTGAAGAAAGAAATTAAGGAACACACAAACAACTGGAAGCATGTACCACGTTCATGGATTGGAAGAAGTAACATCATCAAAATGTCCATACTACCCAAAGAGATTTGTAGAGTCAATGCAATTCCTACCAAAATACCAATGACATATCTCACAGATATAGAACAAACATTTCAGAAATTTGTATAGAACCATAAATGACCCCAAATAGCCTCAGCAATCTTGAAAAAAAAGTACAACGTAGGAGAGATCACAGTACCTGATATCGAACAATATTACAAGGCCACTGTAATCAGCACAGTTTGGTACTAGCATAAGAACAGACACATAGACCAATGGAACAGAATAGAGAGCCCAGAAATAAACCCAGGTCTCTATGGTCAATTAATATTGGACAAAGAGGGCAGAGGCATAAAATATAATAAAAATAGCCTCTTCAAGAAATGGTGTTGGGAGAAAAAAAATGAAACTTGACTGACCACCAACTTACACAATACACAAAAATAAATTCAAAATGAATAAAAGACTTAAGTATAAGTCATGGCACCATAAAAATTCTAGAGGAAAACATCGTCAGGAAAATCTCAGGTATTTCACGCAGCAATATTTTAACTGATATGTTCCCTAGAGCAAAGGATATAAAGGAAAGAACAAACAAATGGGACTTCATCAAATTAAAAAGCTTCAACAGGGCTAAAGATAATATCAGCAAAATGAAAAGGGAACCAATTGTATGGGAAAAAAGGTTTGCCAATGATACCTCAGATAAGGGTTTGATCTCCAAAATATATAAAGAACACACCTGGCTTCACCCCAGGAAGAATAATGATTCAATTAAAAAACGGACAAAGGACCTTAACAAACAGTTCTCCAAGGAGGACAAACAGAGGCCCCAGAGACATAGGAAAGGATGCTCAGCATCACTAACCATCAGAGAGATGCAAATTAAAACCACAGTGAGATACCACTCCACACAGGTTAGAATGGCTATCATAAGCAAATCAACAAACAAGTGCTGGTGAGGTTGTAGAGAAGAGGGAACCCTAACACATTCTCGGTAGGAATGCAGACTGGTACAGCCACTGTGGAAAATGCTATGGAATTTCCTCAAAATACTAAAAACACAACTGCCTTTTGACCTGGCAATTCTACTGCTGGGAGTTTACCCTAAGAATCTTGAAACACCAATTCAAAAGAACCTATGCACCCCAATGTTTATAGCAGCACAATTTATAATAGCCATGTGCTGGAAACAGCCTAAGTGCCTATCAGTAAGTGAGTGGATCAAAAAACTATGGTACATTTACACAACAGAACGAAAAAAAGACCTCCTACCCTTCATGACAGCCTGGATGGAACTGGAAAGCATTATGCTAAGTGAAACAAACCAGGCAGTGAAAGACAAATACCATATGATCTCACCTCTAAGTGGAACCTAATCAACAAAACAAACAAGTGAGCAAAATAGAACCAGAAACACTGAAGTAAAAAACACACTGACAGTGAGCTGAGAAGAGGGGGGAGGGGGATAACAAGGGAAAGATGAGGAAGGGTCAAGTCAAGGAACATGTATAAAAGGCACAGGGGTGGGGGGAGGATTGAATGTGGGAAGTGGGGTGGATAAGGCAGGGGAGATTAATGGGGGGAAATGGGAACAATCATAACTGAACATTAAAAAAATTTTTAACAGAATATGCATAACTGATGCCCCTAAAAACAAGATTTCTCTTACCAAAAAAGAAAAAAATGGGTCCTGTATGGCACAGTGTCCTCAGTTTCCACTCTTCTATATCAAAATCTTAAATACTTCACTGGTGAATACAGACAGTGTCTATCCCCTAAGTGCAAACAAACAAAAAAAAAAAAGAGGCTGGGAAAATTAAGATACCCAGAGGATCTGCTGTCCGAGCTAGAGTGTTCTCTTGCTCTGGAACCTACTCCGAGCTGGCAGGCAGTTTTTCAGGCCACAGGTAAAGGCTTGAAGTAGA
>NW_028078784.1:0-1714 GCF_014824575.4 Sturnira hondurensis | reverse complement strand
AAAGTTTCAACCCTTTGAAATATATTGAGACTTCTTTAATTACCTGGTATATATGGTCTATCTTACTGAACATTCTATGTACACAACAAATGTATAATCTGCCATTGTTGAGTACAGTACTCTATAAATGTCAATTAGGTTATATTGGTTAATAATGTTTTTCAAGTCGTCCTTACACATAATGTTTTTCAGTTTACATTTCTACCAGTTACTAAGAGAAGAGTGTTAATTTCATCTATATTTGTGAATACATCTATTTCTGTCCTCAGTTCTGTTATTCATGTGTTTTTGTAGTCTATTTTTGGGTACATACATACATACACATTTCAGAAGGTTATGTTAAGCCCTGGCTGGCATAGCTCAGTGGTTTGAGCTCGGGCCTGTGAACCAGACGATGGTGGTTCGATTCCCAGTCAGGGCACATGCCTAGGTTGCAGGCCAGTTCCCGGCAGGGACCAGTTCCCAGGAGGGGATGCAGGAGAAGCAACCATACATTAATGTTTCTCTTCCTCTCTCCTTCCCTTCCCCTCTAAAGATAAATAAATAAAATATTTTTTTAAAAAAAGAAAGTTATGTTAAGTCATCTTGATTAGTTGACCTTTTCATCATTTAAAAGTTATTCTTTATGTCTGGTAATTTTCCTTTTCCTGAAATTATTTTGTTAGACATTAATATAGCTGCTTCAGTTGTTTAAAACTTTATTATTATTTATGTTTTCATGGTATGCATTTTTCAATCCTTTTACCTTTAACCTATCTATATCTTTATATAATGCATTTCACATCAATAGCATTTAGTCAAGAATTGTTTCTTTTGCCCAGTCTGAAAATCCCTCACTTTAGTTGTTATGTTTAGTCTGTTCTCACTCAGTACATTTATTGCTGTGTTTGGGCTTAAGTTCATCATCTTATTACTGTTTTCTTTTTGTCCTATCACTTCTTTGCTCCTTTTCCCCTCTTTTCCTGCCTTCTTTAAAATTAACTATTTGTAGCCCTGGCTGGTGTAGCTCAGTGGATTGAGCACGGGCCTGTGAACCAGACGATCGCGGTTCGATTCCCAGTCAGGGCACATGCCTGGGTTGCAGGCCAGTTCCCTGCAGGGGATGCATGAGAAGCAACCATACATTGATGTTTCCTTCCTCTCTCCTTCCCTTCCCCTCTAAAGATAAATAAATAAAATAAAATAAAATAAAAATTAACTATTTGTAGTATTTTATCTCTTCTATTGAATTATTAACTCTGTTTTTACTTTTTTAGTAATCTATCTGTGGTTTAGCATGTGTGTTTTTAACTTATCACTATCTTAATATAACATTATACTACTTTATGTACCATGTAAGAACTTTAACAGATGTTCAAATTTCCTCTTTTTTTCCTTATTATTCTTATACATTATATTTATCCCTGTTATAATTCCAACAATACATTCTTATTTTTTTTGGACTATAAAGTACCTTTTTTTAAAAGATTTTATTTATTTATTTTTAGAGAGAGAGGAAGGGAGGGAGAAAGAGAGGGAAAGAAACCTCCATGTGCAAGACATACATCGAGAGATCGGCCGCCTCTCAAACACCCCCAACCAAGGACGTGGCCAGCAACCCAGGCATGTGCCCCAAGCCAGTGACCTTTCAGTCTGCAGGCCAGTGCTCAATCCACTGAGCCGCACCAACCAGGGCTATCTCTTTTAAACATTTAAAAACTGATAGAGTTTTTGT
>NW_028078783.1:0-888 GCF_014824575.4 Sturnira hondurensis | reverse complement strand
TAAACGTATTCATAACCCTAACCCCTACCACTAACCCTAACCCTAAACGGAGTCCAAAGCCAAGCACTAGCACTAACCCAAGCCCTTGCCATAACAGTAGAACTAACACCAGCCGTAACCCTGAACCTCACCCTACCTCTAGCTGTAAGTCTAGCACTAACCCTAACCCAAACCCTAATTCCAGCCCTAACCCTAACCCTTGCAACCACCCTTCGGGGGCCCAGGAGAGCGCAGAGGCAGCCTTTGCTAGCAGATACAAGCCTTCTCTCTTGTGGCTTTCATTCCACAGCTGGCTCACTTTCTCCTCACTCACGGGAGGCAGTAAGGCTTCCTCCAACCAGGTAGAGCAGTTCCCCACATCTCCTCCTTTTCTGCTGCGGAAACGAATTGTGGCTCTTTGGCCTGTGAAACCCACTAGGCACTGTTCCCTTATGCAGTCACCGGAAAACAACTTGCATATACAGCATGAAGCACACCTAAAAACGAAGACCAGGAGGAGTCCATGAGCTGCCAAACCCTAAGATCCTGAGTTCATTCCTCCCAACGAACTTGCAAATACAAGGGAATACCAACCTAACAGGTCTGCTTAACAGTTCCACTTGGGGGAGGATTAGCCCAAACTTGGGGAAATGCAAATCACAAGGTAGCCTAATGACAAAGCAGGCCTGATCACCCACCTAGAGTACCTCCTGAGGGGAGTGGTCTTGCATGCTGCCTTACCCCTCCCTGGTTGGGCACGTGGGCGCTGAGCCACGTTTCCCCATCTAGAGAAGCCCTTCCGCGAAAGGCTTCTCTTTCTGTTTGGTTTGATGGCTGATATATATCCCTCAAAAGGCTGCCGCTTGCTGCTCTCGGGTATGACCCAACCTGGGGAAATAATTTTCAACT
>NW_028078782.1:0-1206 GCF_014824575.4 Sturnira hondurensis | reverse complement strand
TGAACGTGCCGTTGTTCAAGTGCACCGTCTTGTCCATCACAGTGCTAGCAATTGTCTGAGACTCATTACGTGTCCGTTTTTTGCTGGTGGGAAAACTCACCTTCCGTTTTAATACAAACACAGCCTGGCTGGGGGGCTCGGTGGGAGCATCGCCCCACACACCCAAAGGTTACGGGTTCCATCTCCGATAAGGGCATGTGCCTGGCTTGCAGGTTCGATTTCGGTTCAGGGCAGGGAACCCATCAATGTTCCTCTCACGGGGACGTTGCCCTCTCTCCCCGCCTTCCCCTCTCCGTAAAATCCGTCACAACGACCCTCAGCTGAGTGTTAAAAATGCAGGGTCTGTGCAATAGCAGCCTGCACCCTGCCCCTCCGTGGGCTCAGCGTGGTCCTAACTGCCCACCTGACAGAACACGTGTTGTCGTGTTCGCTAAACCTTCGCACGTTTGTTAAGCCATTTCCAGTCACTTTAAGTTCATGAATGTACAACAAGGTGTGGAGAATCCCGGGAAGAACAGAATTCATGTCACATGACCAGGGGGCTGCATGGCTCCCCAGTGTTGTCCCCTGTGACCACCTGTGCCCCACGCACTACTCAGGGTTTCTTCCCGCACATCTGAGGGTGACCTTTTGTGCCTCCGGCTGTGGCTGGTTGAGTCCCCTCATTCTAACCAAGTGCTGCTTTGTTGCCTAGGACTCCCCCCAAGCTTCCAGGTCCCCCTCTTGGAGACCTCAGGGGTGTCCCTGTGGAGTCAGAGAGCTGACCAATCAGAGGGTGAGGACACCTGCTTAAAGCAGGAAGTGTCCCAGCGTCCACTGTCCTTAATCCACTGCAGACCCTGCTCTCATTCTGCGGACGCTGAGTCCTGGAAGGTCATGGTCAAGGACCTGATGTCCTTCGTGGACCTATATAAACAGATCAAAGAGAGATGTGTCCTGGCCCATGACGGGGCTCAGTTGATTGGAGCCACGGTCCCGGCACCAAAAAGTTGTGGGTTTCTGATCCCTGATGAAAGTACCACAGACAACTGACCAATGTCTCTCTTTGAAATCGATGTTTCTCTCTCTCAAATCAATAAACACATCCTTGGGTGAGGATTTAAGACGAGCACCCAAACCAGAAGACCCCCTCCCCGCCCCAGAGGTGTGTGTGCGCCATTTTTCCCAGCAACGGAAAAACACATTTGTTCCCAGGGCCCAGCAGGG
>NW_028078781.1:0-881 GCF_014824575.4 Sturnira hondurensis | reverse complement strand
TCTGATAGCTAGTGATATTGAGCATCTTTTCATGTGTCTCTGGATCCTCAGTATGTCCTCCTTGGCAAAGTGTCTGTTCAAGTCCTTTGCCCATTTTTTAATTGGGTTGCTCGTCTTTGAGTAGAGTCGTGTGAGTTCTTTGTATATTTTGGAGATTAAACCTTTGTCTGAGGTGTCATTGGCAAATATATTTTCCCAAACGGTTGCTTCTCTTTTTATCCTGATACTGTTTTCCTTGGCCATGCAGAAGCTTTTAAGTTTGATGAGATCCCACCCATTTATTCTTTCCGTTATGTTCCTTGTTCTAGGGGATGTATCAGTAAAAATATTGCTGTGTGGAATATCTGAGATTTTCCTGTCAATGCTCTCCTCTAGGACTTTAATGGTTTCCCGGCTTATATTTAAGTCTTTTATCCACCTTGAATTTATTTTGGTGTATGGTGTAAATTGGTGCTCGAGTTTCATTTTTTTGCATGTGGCTGTCCAGTTCTCCCAACACCATTTGTTGAAGAGGCTATCTTTACTCCATTTTATGTTACTGCCGACTTTGTCGAATATTAATTGACTGTAGAGATTTGGGTTTATTTCTGGGCTCTCTGTTCTATTCCATTGGTCTATGTGCCTGTGTTTATGCCAGTACCAGGCTGTTTTGATTACAGTGACCTTGTAATATAGTTTGATATCAGGTATTGTAATCCCTCCTACTTTGTTCTCCTTTCTCAAAATTGCAGCTGCTATGCGTGGTCTTCTGTGGTTCCATATAAATTTTTGAAGTGTTTGTTCTATGTCTGTGAAATATGCCATTGGCACTTTAATAGGCATTGCATTAAATCTGTAAACTGCTTTGGGTAGTATGGACATTTTGATGATGTTAATTCTTC
>NW_028078780.1:0-1780 GCF_014824575.4 Sturnira hondurensis | reverse complement strand
AAGAAGGGGGGGCTTGTGAGTTGTATCTAGAAAGCAGTGTGGTTGCGGGTGATCAGATTTGAGATAAGGTGACAGTACAGGTTAGTAACTGGATGTAGCGCATCAGTAAACAGAGTAATAGAATTCAGGCACCTGTAAGGTGGTCTAAGGTCCGAGAGATGTGTTATGAAGTATTACTGTTGTACAGAACAGCTCTTATTTACAATAATATTAGAGCAACACTCACGTGATAGATTCTATGTGATCTGTCTAAATAGGGGTTATAGAGTTTGGGTAGTATAGAAAAGGAAAGCACATGAAGTATAGAAAATCAGCAAAACACTGTGGAGGAAAGAGCAGTGGGACCCTGTCAGGTAGTACAGTATACCCAGCCAGGACTAAAAAACCTGTACAGAAAGAGGTGGGATACAAAGATATTCTTGAAATGAAAAAGGAGTAAGAATAATGCAAAAAATAATAATACACCTCAAAGAATACTAAGCAACACACAAGCAAACAATCCAACACACACACACACATACACACACACACACACACACACACTCTCAAAAGTCAGGAGAAAAGGGGAATAAGCGGAAAATTTGGGAAGNACAGAAGGACTAAAACCGGACAAAAAGGAAAAGAAATGAAGGACAGAGTATTGAAAGACAGAGCAACAATACAGTTTACAAGATATAAGATTAATTACAAAAGAGGTCGAGAGAGAAAAGAAAAAAAGAGAGAAAAAAAGGGGGGAAGGGAAAACACACACACACACACACACACACACACACACACACACACACTAGAGAAGGAGAAAAAAAAAAAGGAAGCACCCTTCCTTTGTTGGTTTCAAACTGTCCAAACCGGTTTTTCTGGTTGCCGCGTCTCTGAGGGCAGGTTTGCAGGTGCGCGCTAGCAGGCTGCCGATTGGTCTGTGGTCTCGCACAGCCCCATGAGGCTGCCTGTGTCCCTCGGTATCTGGCACCGTCCTTCTCCATCCTGTGCAAGACCCAGGTGTTCCCAATAGAGACTTCTCCACAAAGCCTGTCTCTCAGCCCAGCCCAATCCCAAAAGACTAGCAATGACAGTGTCCTTCTTAAATCCCTCGGGCTGGCAGGCTGGCGGGCTGGCGGGCTGGCGGGCTGGTGACCACAGCTTCCGCAGTTGCCACCCTTTAGTTAACTTAAGCCCACAGGTCTCTGCCCAGTATTAACCTGCCTGCCTAGATGGGGAGGGGGGAGTCAGTTCTCTCCCATGGAGTGTGTTGCCGGCCCCCCGGATGCCGGTTCTCCAGAGTTCACTCCATCACAGGCGCCCCGGCCCTGGATTCAGACGGGGCTCCTGTTTCCCCCTGATGGTGCCAGCCCCCATTGCGTGCCAATTCTCGTCTGTACTCACGCTCCATCAGAGTTCGCCTGCCCTGGGCGCGCCCAGGTGCAGCCCACAGCCTAAGAGGCCGTGGTCGAGCAGCCACTTTTGTCCTCACTCGCCTTCTGGAGTCCTTGCAGATCTGCTGCTGTTTGGTTCCTCTGTCACACTCTCTGGTCTCCTATTTTCATAAATGTTGGGGAACTGTTGGTTGATTATGCTGTTCTTCGGTAGTTCTGCCCGGATTTTCCACCAGATGCACGAGAGCCGGGTTCCCTCGGTGCTACTCTGTCACCATCTTAACCAAGTCTCTGCCTATTTAATTATTTTTCAAGTACAGTCTTCTGTATATTACTCCCATCCCCTCCCACCCCTATCCTCCCCCCTCCCTCCCATTTCCACCCTTCTCAGTTGTCCATGTATCCTTTAT
>NW_028078779.1:0-3140 GCF_014824575.4 Sturnira hondurensis | reverse complement strand
CAATTCTCATATCAGACAACATAGACTTCAAAAGAAGGGCCATAAAGAGAGACCCAGAAGGTCACTTCATAATACTCAAGGGAAGAATCCACCAAGAAGACATTAACATCGCAAATATATATG
Organism: Sturnira hondurensis; assembly: GCF_014824575.4. Lineage (NCBI taxonomy): Eukaryota > Metazoa > Chordata > Mammalia > Chiroptera > Phyllostomidae > Sturnira > Sturnira hondurensis. The sequence goes on along the minus strand of NW_028078779.1, from coordinate 3,017 downwards.
CACCCAACAAAGGAGCACCCAAATATATAAAGAAAATTCTGGAGGACCTCAAGAAAGAAATTGACAGCAACACAATTATACTAGGGGATTTTAACACCCCACTGTCAAAAATGGACAAATCTTCCAAACAAAATATCCACAAGGATATTGCAGCATTAAATGACACCCTAAATGAAATGTAACTAATTGATATATATAGAGCCCTCCATCCCAGAGCAGCTAAATACACTTTCTTTTCAAATGCACATGGAATATTTTCAAAGATAGATCACATGATAGGACGCAAAACGAGTCTCAATAAATTCAGGAAAATAGAAACCATATCAAGCATTTTCTCTGATCACAAGGGACTGAAATTGGAAACCAACATCAATGAAAAAAAACCCAAAACACCCAAAATCATGGAGACTGAATGGTATGCTATTAAACAACGAATGGGTCAAGATTGAAATTAGGGAAGAAATCAGAAAACTTCTGGAAACAAATGAAAATGAACTCACAACAACCCAAAACCTATGGGACACAGTGAAGGCAGTCCTGAGAGGGAAGTTCATAGCAATACAGGCCTACCTAAAGAAGATAGAAACATTTCAAACAAACAACCTAACCCTACACCTCCAAGAACTCGAAGAACAACAGCAAAGACAGCCCAGAGCAAGTAGAAGGAAGGAAATAACCAAGATCAGAGCAGCATTAAATAACATAGAAACTAAAAGCACAATTCTAAGGATCAATGAATCCAGGAGTTGGTTTTCTGAAAATATAAACAAACTAGATAAACATTTAAGTAGGCTCATCAAGAAAAGAGGAGAGAGGACCCAAATAAACAGAATCAGAAATGAAAGAGGAGAGATTACAACTGATACCACAGAAATAGAAAGGATTGTAAGAAATTACTATGCAGAACTGTATGCCAAGAAATTTGAAAACCTAGGTGAAATGGACACATTTCTAGAAAAATATAATCTTCCAAAACTCAATGAAAAAGAAGCAGAAAACCTGAACAGGCCAATAACAGCACATGAAATTGAAGAAGTAATCAAAAAACTCCCATCACACAAAAGCCCTGGACCAGATGGTTTCACAGGAGAATTCTACAAAGCTTTTAAGGAAGAGCTAACCCCTATTCTTCAGAGACTGTTCCAAAAAATCCAAAATGATGGAAAACTCCCCAACTCTTTTTATAAAGCCAGTATCACCCTAATTCCAAAGCCAAATAGAGACGCAACAAAGACAGAAGATTACAGGCCAATATCACTGATGAACATAGACGCTAAAATCCTCAATAAAATATTAGCAAATCGCATCCAACAATGCATCAAAAAGATCATACACCACGACCAACTGGGATTCATCCCAGGGATGCAAGGATGGTTCAATATATGCAAATCAATAAATGTAATACGCCATATAAACAAAAGCAAAGAGAAAAATCACATGGTCATATCAATAGATGCAGAAAAAGCTTTTCATAAGGTTCAACACCCATTTATGATAAAGGTACTCAGAAAAATGGGAATAGAGGGAGCATTCCTCAACATAATAAAGGCCATATATGAATGTCCTACAGCCAACATCATACTCAATGGGCAAAAACTAGAAGCTTTCCCACTAAGATCAGGAACAAGATAAGGTCGCCCACTTTCACTACTTCTATTTAATATAGTATTAGAAGTTCTAGCCACAGCGATCAGACAATAAAAGGACATAAAAGGCATCCAAATCAGAAACGAGGAAACAAAACTGGCATTGTTTGCAGATGACATGATAGTGTACATGCAAAACCCTATGGCCTCTACCAAAAAACTGCTGGAACAAATAAATGAATTTGGCAAAACAGCGAGATACAAAGTCAATATCCAGAAATCAAAGGCATTTTTCTATACCAACAATGAAGCAGCAGAAGCAGAAATCAAGAAAAAAATCCCATTCGATATAACAAAAACAAAAATAAAATATCTGGGAATAAACCTAACCAAGGAGGTAAAAGACCTTTATGCAGAAATCTACACAACACTGAAGAAAGAAATCAAGGAAGACACAAATAAATGGAAAAATATACCATGTTCATGGATTGGAAGAATTAACATCATGAAAATGTCCATACTACCCAAAGCAATTTACAGATTCAATGCAATACCTATTAAAGTACCAATGGCATATTTCACAGACATAGAACAAACACTTCAAAAATTTATATGGAACCATCAAAGACCCCGAATAGCAGCTGCAATTTTGAGAAAGAAGAACAAAGTAGGAGGGATCACAATACCTGACACCAAACTGTATTACGAGGCCACTGTAATCAAAAGAGCTTGGCACTGGCATAAAAACAGGCACATAGACCAATGGAATAGAATAGAGAGCCCAGAAATAAACCCAAATCTCTATAGTCAATTAATATTCGACAAAGGGGGAAATAACATAAAATGGAGTAAAGACAGCCTTTTCAACAAATGGTGTTGGGAGAACTGGACAGTTACACGCAAAAAAAATGAAACTTGAGCACCAACTTACACGATACACCAAAATTAATTCAGGGTGAATAAAGACTTAAATATAAGCCATGACACCATTAAAGCCCTAGAGGAGAGCATTGGCAAGAAAATCTCAGATATTCCATGCAGCAATATTTTTACTGACATGTCCCCTAGAGCAAGGGATATAAAGGAAAGAATAAACAAATGGGATCTCATCAAAATTAAAAGCTTCTCTATGGCTAAGGAAAACAGTATCAAGATAAAAAGAGAAGTAACTGTTTGGGAAAACATATTTGCCAATGATACCTCAGACAAAGTTTTAATCTCCAAAATATACAAAGAACTCACTCGACTCCACTCAAAGAAGACAAGCAACCCGATTAAAAAATGGGCAGATGACTGGAACAGACATTTCTCCAAGGAGGACATACAGAGGATCCAGAGACACATGAAAAGATGCTCGATATCACTAGCTATCAGAGAGAGGCAAATTAAAACCACAATGAGATACCACTTAACACCAGTCAGAATGGCTAT
>NW_028078778.1:0-2262 GCF_014824575.4 Sturnira hondurensis | reverse complement strand
GTTGATAGTGTTTAGTCATTTATTTGTAGGCAAAATATAGATTTATAATTAATACCTTACTAATTACCAAGTTCATATTATTGTTTTATTCCTACTCAGAAAATTACAGAATCAAACTTTTTAAAGATTAAAGCTTAAGAATATGAGTCATTGTATGAGTATGGTGATTCTTACCTTGTATGAGCATTGACATCAAGTTTCAGAACTTTCTTAGAAAAACATGATGAAATTTTATTTACGTCTAAAGAGTTAATGCCCTGAAAAAAACCAAGTAAGCATTATTAATCGTGTGTATATAGAGTAGTATCATTTTACTGTATATTTTCATAGGCATTATGAATTCAAATTTATTCACCAATGTTGCTGGTATACCTATTTCTTTTGTTTAGAAACATATCAGAAACTATTTCCCATGTCAAAACATCTATGAGCCCTGGCTGGTGTAGTTCAGTGGATTGAGCCGGGGCCTGTGAACCAAAGGATCGCAATTCGATTCCCAGTCAAGGCACATGCTTGGGTTGCAGGCCAGTTCCCAGCAGGGGACTCACGAGAGACAACTGTACATTGATATTTCTCTCCTTCTCTCCTTCCCTTCCCCTCTAAAGATAAATAAATAAAATCTTTAAAGCTAAACAAAACAAAAACATCTATGAAACATGCTGTGAAGGGCGTCACACTATTTCCTTTAGTATAAGGAATTTATTTATTATCTCATTAGGTTTGTGCAATAAAATGCTTCAGTGACTAAATTTTAAACTCTTGAATCCTGGTTATTTTTGAGATTTGACAGTGCTCAGTGAACTCAGTCACACAATTTATGTATCTGTGTTCACCTATTGCTCTATCATCTAAAGATCAAACAACAAAATCCCAGCAGCAGGGAGACTCAGTTCTGTCAGAAACCACCAAATAGAAACGGTATCTAACTTCACAGTCCTGATACCCTTAATCCTGAATTCACCACTGCTGTGCAGTTGTCCAGCTTGGGAGGCTGCTTTGACCACGCTGGCTGCCAGGGGAAAGCCACTGGTTCTCTCCTCACACTTAGGTGAAATCCTTCTGGTCTTCATCTTCCTGCAGTTCTCTCTTCTCTCAAATGGATGTTAAATGCTCCACAGAGCTTAGAACNACTTACAATGTGTGCAGCTATTTGGTCACCAGCTGAAAATGCCCCTTATTCTTATTCCACCTGCCACCTTAGCTATTTACTCTCTTATTTGAAGGAACTGACACATTCTGTGTGACATTATATCATGTTCTACCTCCTCCACCCAGGTTTCACATGGCTCACGTGAAAGAAACACCCCCAACACCAGCATTTGGATTTCCTCTTAGACAACTTTACATCTTCATCATGAACAACACGAGACACAGAGTTCTCATTAGTTACTTCTCTAGAGTTTTCTTCTCAATTCCAGTTTCTGGCTTGAGGGGAACCCCTGTTTTCTAGATGAATGGCACCTGTATCTACATGACTCTTCACTGTGTATGAACATGAGGAGAAGGCTCCTACCTGTGCAGCAATTAAACAGTTGCTTTAACAAGTTAAAGTTGTTAAAGTTGTTAAATTTAAGTTAACTTAAATTAAACAGTTGCTTTAACAAGTAACAAGTTACACAGTTACTTTAACACAATGAACATCACTTATCCCCTCTGCACAACACAGGCATTTCAGTAAGGCTGCAGGGGAGTGGACAGTGTGTTCCCAAGTAATTACAGGTTTCATCTCTTAAGACCATGGATATAATTTTAATTCACTCATTATTAAATGCTCATGAGTGTGCGTGAATTTGGTAATTTTAAAAGTGCTGAGAATTACTGTCTATCCCTAAGGCAGTGGTCAGGCCTTGGTATCTGAGCATTATCAGGCTGGGGGACTGTCCCGTGGGTATGTGAATGGGTCAAACACACCCATGGGCTGACACACTGGGCTGAAATCTGCCCTCACAGTCCTACCAGAAGGATGTTGGAGGGCACCCCAGCTTCCTCATCTGAGCGATCATATCGTAGGGTGCAGCCAGTTACAACACAGAGAGAGGTGAATGCCTGCTTGATCATCTCTGGGCCCCAATGAAGGGATGGCTGTCAGACAGCCTGAAAAGTGGGCCATTCTATTCTTGGGAGTTAGGCTAGGTTCTTGTGGAGGGCTCTTCAGAAACAAAACAAATGTGCGGGCTTGGCCAATACCAACAGTTACAACAGTTAAATCCTCACTATAAGGGTATATGGGGAAACTTCAGGATATATCAAAGACAGAAGGAA
>NW_028078777.1:0-683 GCF_014824575.4 Sturnira hondurensis | reverse complement strand
TTCTATTTCTGTGGTATCAGTTGTAATCTCTCCTCTTTCATTTCTGATTGTGATATTTGGGTCCTCTCTCTTCTTTTCTTGATGAGCCTACCTAAAGTCTTGTCTATTTTGTTTATCTTTGCAAAAAACCAACTCCTGGATTCATTGATCCTTAGAATTGTGCTTTTAGTCTCTATGTCATTTAATTTTGCTCTGATCTTTCTTATTTCCTTTCTTCTACTTGCTCTGGGCTCTCTTTGTTGTTGTTCCATGAGTTCTTGCAGGCGTCGAATTAGGTTGTTTGTTTGAAATGTTTCTATTTTCTTTAGGTGAGCCTGTATTGCTATGAACTTCCCTCTCAGGACTGCCTTCACTGTGTCCCGTAAGTTTTGGGTTGTTGTGAGATCATTTTCATTAGTTTCCAGAAACTTTTTGATTTCTTCCGTAATTTCTATCTTGACCCATTTTTTTTGTTTAATAGCATACCATTCAGTCTCCATGATTTTGGGTGTTTTGGGTTTTTTCCTGTAGGGTTAGTTTCCAATTTCAGTCCCTTGTGATCAGAGAAAAGGCTTGGTATGAATTCTATTTTCCTAAATTTGTTGAATCTCATTTTGTGTCCTATCATGTGGTCTATCTTTGAAAATGTTCTATGTGCATTTGAAAAGAATGTGTATTTAGCTTCTTTGGGATGAAGGGCTCTA
>NW_028078776.1:0-1840 GCF_014824575.4 Sturnira hondurensis | reverse complement strand
CCAGTCACCGACATATCCATTTATTCAATAAATGGGTCTGAAAACCTACCATACATCAATTACTCTTCCAGGGACTGAGGTGTGACTTTGAGCTGGACAAAGTCCTGCCCTCATGGAGCTCACATTCTGCTTATAGGAGGCAGACAACAGATAAATAAATACACACTGTGCCTGAGGCATAAATGCTGCAAAGAAAAATAAAGCAGAGAAGCAATGCCAGGAGTCACTAAGGTAAGGTGATAGGGAAGTCCTCTTTGACAAGGTGGCATTTGAGCAAAACCCTAAGGTAAGGTGATAGGGAAGTCCTCTTTGACAAGGTGGCATTTGAGCAAAACCCTAAAGGAAGGAAGCAAGCCCCATGACAATGTGTAGTGCTGTTCCATGCAGAGGGAACAGCTGTGCAAAGACTCAGGGGATCAGTGAGGAGAGGCTGGTATAGGTGAAGCAGAATGAGGGAAGGAGCAACAGAAGATAAAGGGGCCAGCTGGAGCTAGGTGAGATCAGGCCTTGTTGGTTGCTGTAACTAGATTTTATTTCGAGTCAGTTGGTCAACAGTCACCCAAATAGTAGAGTGATTTCTCCTTTGCCAGGGAAGGAGCCACTGTCTGAGCAGCAGAACTTCCCGATCTCTCCTTTTCCAGTTGCCCAGCCCGGGGGCTCTCACAACTGCAAGTGAAGCTGGTGCCAGGGTTAGGGGCTTAGGAGGCTGAGATCTGTACATGGGTTTCCATGGGAGACGAGTCGGTCACTTGCTGGGTAAAGAAGGAAAGGGGCCAACCCTTACCCAGCACTGTCCACATACCTTAGCCCATTCCATCTCAGATGCTCTGAGTAAACAGACGCTCTGAGAAGTTTGTCTTCAGGTCACACAGCTTGTAGGGTATCCAGCTGGGATATCCAAACCCAGCTTCTTCTACCCCAACTCTACTTGGTAGGAGAAGGAAAGAGCCCACATTTTTCTTCGCAAGTGGCTTGACTTGGAGCTCAACAACAGATGTGTTCTTAGTCTGCTGACTGTAAAACAAGCCGAATTTCTCCACCAATTGTCACTATGTTTTGGGAGATGCAGCCTAGGACTTCGCTGTGTCCACTTTGGGTCCATAACTGGCCCAAACAGGCACATTTGGCGAAAGTGGAAATTTATTAATTCATCAATAGGTTTCTTACTTGACTGATCAATTGATTTCTATGTCCCTATTGTATGAAGGGTTTGAGGCAGCCTAGGAAGGAAGTGAAGGGTGGAAACTTGTTGTCTCTCCTTCTGACATTCCACTCATTGGGAACATCAAGAAATGAAAAAAAAAATGCCCAGCTGCTACATAGCTGGGGAACAAATTCTTGGTATGGAAGTAATTCTCCTCAGAGTTCATTCCAAATGCTTTTCTTATTTTCACATTTAATTAGGAGACCTTTTTTGGTGTGAGTCATCATTTAATAATTGGGGGCACTTATTAGGGAATGAGTAAACAGAAGGAGACAGGATAGTTGGACACTGCAGATCTGAGTTCTTCAAGTCATCCACTGGTCATGTGATCTTGGGTGAAGTGTTTTACCTCTGAGCGCCAGTTTCCATGTCTATAAATTCACATTCACCTGGCAGAGATTTGGGGAGCCTAATAGATGGTATATATGTAAAAAACATCACGTATTCACTGCCTTTTCCACCCATTTCTCTTCTCCCTTAGTCTCCTGAGCAATGTCAAGGACCATGGTAGGAGTGTTATTTGCTCTCTCCAGCACGAACTGTAGCCTTCCAGAAACCAGCCACCTCTCTGAAATGGCTTTTCGGGTCAAATCTGAGGCACCTTCTTGCCCTCGCACATCTTTGTCTTTCCCCATT
>NW_028078775.1:0-1736 GCF_014824575.4 Sturnira hondurensis | reverse complement strand
TCCAAGGAAATAAATACACAGAACACATCCACCATGGCATTTTTTTGTAACAATGGATTTCTGCATATCAGAAACCAAGAGAGAGAAGACAGAAATGGGGTAAGGGCAACAGGAATGGAGCAATGTGGAGTGACTGTGAAGGCTTCAGGGCCAAGTCTGAGCAGGCACACTGTGCTCTTGACTAGGCCTTGCCACCCATCCCTGGAGCCAGTTCTCAGAACTGCACCAAGGCATAGGGCTTGCACCTCCCCAGGTGTGTGGTCACCTGGAAACTCAGCCTCCCGGTTAGGCTTGTGGGCTCAGAGTTGCACAGTGAGGAGCTGGGTCTCCTTGCTTCCTATGTTCTGAGAGGAGGTGTCCTCTCCTTCTAGTCTCTTCCTCCTACCTCCATTCTCCCTCATGGGGTCTGCTGCATAGGGGGTGCGCTGTTCCAGCTGTGGCTGAGGACTGCAGTCCAAGGAGCAGAGGAAAGGGTCCTGGCTGGCAATCCACATTCACTGCCATTTCCGCACTTCCCAACAGCCCCTCCCCTCCCCCAGCCCAATGGTGGGCAAACATTTTAGTCCTCCTCAGAGAAGGTCAATTCTGCATTATGTTCCCCTTCAGTTTTTTCCTGAGGCAGTTACTCCAAATGGCTTGATGCCTTTCTCAAACTTGGGAAGGGGACACCATTTTCTCTTTTGGACCTTGTGAAGGGAACATACCTGCTCAAGTTTAGGTGGGGATTTGCACACTTACTGGGTCCCAGATCCCACAGTCCAAGTGCACATTTGATTGAAATAAGCAACTCAGGTTATCAATGTTCTTCTTAAAGTTTTTAATTAACATAGATGTGTAAAGAGCTAATCCTGAAAGAAGGAAGAAGACAGAAGAGTCTCCTACAAAGAGTCCCTAGAGAAGGAAGGTCCTTTGGGAGAAATAATCAGCCCATTTAAAAAAAATAATTACTGCGTCTGAAGACAAATTTCTCTGGCAACATTTCCTCATTTCCCCATTCTATTCTGGCTCCATCCGAGATGGGCTGGGCCCAAGGCAGCAGCCAGGGTCCAGTGCAGGGGACGGGTGCCATTTGTGTGACCAGCCCAATGGGTGTCAGGTCTCCTAAGGGCCAGAGGCAGGGCCCTTTCCAGAAAGGCTGTTTCTAGGCTAACCATTTGTCAAAGTACAATTTATTTCAAAATTACAATATGAGTCACTCACATATTGTGTCAAAGATTTTATTTAACCCATTAATTTATGAAGGGACCAGTAATATGGTAGAAACTGGCCCAGAAAGCACCTGAGGAACTGGATATTTAGAAACAGCTTAATACAGAAATGTTGGAATAAGATTGCTGGCCTTTAGAGAGTTGGGTTGTTTTATTGTTTAATTTTCATTTATTTATTTAATTTTATTATTTTTCAAGTACAGTTTTCTATATTCTACTCCCATCCCATCCCAACTTCCCCCCCCAGTGCTCCCGACCTCCCTCCCATTTCCACCCCTCTTTGTTGTCCATGTGTCCTTTATACTAGTTCCTCTAAATCCCTCCCCCTTTCCTCCTGAAATTCCCTCCCTTCTCCCCTCTGGTCCCTGTTGCTCTGTTCTCTATTTCAGTGTGCTTGTTTTCATTTTGCTTGCTTGTTTGTTTTGTTGTTTAGATTCCTGTTAAAGTTGAGGTCATATGGTTTTTGTCTTTCACCGCCTGGCTTATTTCACTCAGCATAATGCTTTCCAGTTCGATCCATGATGTTGC
>NW_028078774.1:0-786 GCF_014824575.4 Sturnira hondurensis | reverse complement strand
CAGCAGTGACAAACCAGGTAGGACAGAGAGGGAGAGAAAACACCTTCCTTGAGTAATATATATATGTGCTTATGTGCCACAAGAAAATCATTGCTTTTATTCTCTCCTTCCTCAAGCTCTAGAAGAGAATGGTCAGTGTACAGAGAACAGCAAATACTTGCTCAGAAAACTGTATATTGGCATGTTTAAAAGCATGTTGCCAACAGCATTTGTCCCTAGGACGTGACCTGTTTTATGTCAAGAATTCTCTGTGGTGAGAGTGGGATAAGAGTCAGCTTCTGGGTGAACAGGTGAGGAGTGTGGGCGACAAGGGTCTGTGTGGGCCGGAGGTCGGAGTTGCACAGCTTTGGAAAGTGGAGCAGATGGTAGAAACTGTGTGGGAGGAGGCACAGGAGAGGGAGTAGGGTGCAAAGAGAAGGCACGTGACACTGTTCTTGCCCTGGGAGGAACTTGGGCAAGGGGAGGTGGGGAAGCAGAGATGTTTAAGGAGATATTAATGAGGTTTTCATTATGGTGTTTCATGGCTTCATAATGCAGGAAGTTTTATGTAAAATTCACTACATTCACTCTTGTGTCACGAAATGAGCTCTGTTTGAAGAACAATATGGGACCCAAATGTGTTCTCAAGATGAGTGAAGGAGAATGCTGAGGCTCTTTGGGGATCAGTGCCTCTTCTGCATCATTTTTTAAAATTTTAATATCGCCCAATGCTATCATCAAATCCTTAACTTCATCAGCTCAGGCTCAGAGGATGACTCAGCAATATTCACAGACTCTGAAATGTGG
>NW_028078773.1:0-1214 GCF_014824575.4 Sturnira hondurensis | reverse complement strand
CAACCCCAGTGACAAAACATTTAAGCTTTATTATGAAAACTAAATCTATCTCGTTTCATGGACATTGGAAAAACTATATTTTTACCTGAACAGCCTCTGATAATCATAAAAGATACAAAAATAATGAAGGATAACCACTCTTAAGGAAATTAAGGCACCTGGAAAGCCCATTTTAAAACCACAAGTATCCCTTTGGGTGCAAACCTCGGGTGCTGTCAAGGAGATGATGTCCGCATTCAGGATTCTGTCTTCCATTCCCTGACAGGACAGAATTTGTACAGGGGTTGGGCCTCAGCATTCAGGTCTACAGAGAGGTGTCACGTGGAATGCCAGGAGGAGGTAGGGAGAGGGAGGGCTGACTGGGATGCCAGAAACTAGACCACAGGATTGTAGGAAGAGGCCCTGAGGGAGAAAGGCTAAACTCTGAGACACCTGGGAGTTCAGTCTCAGTGAAGGGCTTTGACCCAGAGGAATCATGGGCATTGGTTGATTATGAGAATGATCGTAGTGGACATTTATTGAGCATTTACACTGTGCTGGACACTGTTTTGGTCAGGGCCAGTTTCGAACCCGGGTGTGCTGGCTACCATGGTTCAGCTGTGCTTGATGATGTCACAGAGACACCACAGGTCCCAAATTCTGTCACTTATGCTGAAAGCCCATGACACCGAGCCTCGCCTCATTGCCTGATTTAACTGCAGTTTCAACCTTTCTGAGAAATACAATCTCAATCAGCAGTTGGGATTTCCAGTGGGAGCACCAGGTGGGTAACCTGTCACAAGGAACCTGTTCATTTCTGCCCCCTCCCCCCAAGGAAGATGGATGTGCACAGAAACAACGCTTCTGTTCTCCCTCCTCCCCTCCGAAGAAGAGGTCCTGGTCTACACATGACCTTTTCTTTCCTTAGGCTAATAACCCCCCTGTCACACCCCCGTCCTGGGAAAACCTTTCATTTTGGGTAAACCCTGGGAGTGCCTTTCTCATTGCTGGGCGCGGTGCTGCCTGGTTCATGAAACTTTTCCAAAGCCAATGAAATCTGTAAATTCACTACCAGAATGTCTGTTCTTTCTCAACAATAAGTGTGAGGCTTGATAAGTCACCAGTTTGGAGTTGGGATGGGAGAGTAACTCGCCTGTTCTAGAATCGGGGAGCAGAAAGCCCACACTACAAAGGACTAGTGGGTGATTTTGCAGCGTCCTTGGCCCTAAGGCCTT
>NW_028078772.1:0-652 GCF_014824575.4 Sturnira hondurensis | reverse complement strand
AGAACTTGCAGTCAGCACCAGACTCCCCCAGGCCCAAGTCATCAGGGCAGGAGGGACGGGCCAAGCTGAGCACCCCGCACCCCTGGGAGCCAGACCCAGCCTCCACAGCCACCCCCACTGCAGGGCCCGCCTGGGGAGGTGCGCGCAGGCTGCACCTGGCTCCGGCGGCACCGCATCTGCTCTGCCGTGGACTACACGGTCACAGGTGTGCCAAGAGGGAGGGGCGTCTGCACTGAGCTGGTGAACAAAGCCCAGGTCAGCTGCATGGATGGAGCGACAGCAGACCCGTAGAGAGACAGAGGACAGATTAGGTACAGGCGCAGAGAGATGGTGGGGAGGTGGACGTGAACACGGACACAGAGACAGGCTGCCGCTCTGCAGAACGCAAATCTAGGCGGGGTGGACTCAGGAGAAACGCAGGAAACCTGCAGCCCACCCGTGGGCTCCACGCTGAACCCAAGGGGCCTCCGAATCCCGTTTCGCCCTCCAACTAACTCACGCGAGCTCGGATCTCATGTCGTGATGCGTAATGCCAGAATCTGCACATATGGAGCAAAAACACCGGACGTTCAGGTCACGAGGAAAGAAGCAGCTGGCACTGGGACGTGGCCCGAGGGTCAGGGGGTGTCGAAGCGATGCTGAAGCTCGACCT
>NW_028078771.1:0-541 GCF_014824575.4 Sturnira hondurensis | reverse complement strand
TCCAAAACAAAGCCTAACCAGAAAGAACATGAGAGAGCAAACAGGCAAAGCGCATAATACTTTATGAGAAGTAGAACGATAAAAGAAGGAAAGTTTAAAGAATAAAAAAGACCCTGGCCAGGTAGTTCAGTTGGTTAGAATGTCGTCCCAATACACCAAGCTTGTGGGTTCAGTCCTGATCAGGGGTATCTACTAGAATCACCCAATGAATGCATAAATAAGCAGAACAGCAAATCGATGTCTATCTCTCCCCCTTTCTCTCTCTAAAAATCCTTTTAAAAATGAAAGTGGAATACCCATTAGACAAAGATGATCCAACATAGAGCTCTGGCTGGTGTGGCTCAGTGGATTGGGTGCCAACCTGCGAACCAGGGGGTTGCTGGTTCAATTCCCAGTCAGGGAACCTGCCTGGGTTGTGAGCCAGATCCCCAGTTGGGGGCGTGCAGGAGACAACCACGCATTGATGTTTTTCTCCCTCTCCCACTCTCTTTAAATAAATAAATAACTCTTAAAAAAGAAAGATAATCCAAAGTACAAATAA
>NW_028078770.1:0-663 GCF_014824575.4 Sturnira hondurensis | reverse complement strand
CTGAATGTTTTAACTTAGTGTCTACAAACAAAACAAAATACCCGTTAACTTTTACTTTTATGGTTTTGAGTTTGTGCAAATCTCATTACACTCAGTTTTTCTATATTAAGTATAGAAAAACAAAAATATCTATCTGATAGTTTGTAGAATGGCTTTGTGACTTTCTAATTTTAATAATAAATTTAGATTTTTATGATGGGATGAGAAAATTACATGCGAGGTTATTTATCAAGACATTTAAGCCTAAAAGACAGTAGTCTGTCTCCATTGTTGTTTTGGGGGATTTTTTTCATCCTAGGATAGAAGGATACATAAATTGGGCCAGTCCTTCTCTCAAGATACCATGTCTTGAGAGACACATTCCCCAGGTGTTTTCAGTGTCTGGGTAAAGTGTTTGTTGAGCAAGTGTTTATTGAGTAGGTCAGCTCCCGCTCTTTTAGTGTTTCTGACCGTACATTTCAATGTGGAATGGAAGTGTTTGTTTCTGCAAGGAAATGCTATTTTTAATAGTGCTATTAAATAGTATTTTTAATAATGCTATTTTCAAATAGAAGAAAATACTATTTTTATACAATCCGGATTTTCGGACTTACTGTTGCACTACTAGATAATACATCCTGACTTTCAGTTTAGGGAATGCAGTTGATGGACATTAAAATAAAA
>NW_028078769.1:0-708 GCF_014824575.4 Sturnira hondurensis | reverse complement strand
TTTTAAAGTCGGTCGGGTCGCTGTGGAGCATCCTGGCTGAGTACTGACGTTGTACTGGCGGGGAAAAGATCCTCGGACCCGCCCGCCGCTCTCCGGGACTAAGGCTACCCGCTGGTTGCCTTGGTGACCGAGGCTGAGCTCCGTGGTGTCCCGGCATGCATTGCGCCGCGCTTTGGCGGGCGAGCGAGTTGCGAGTGGGCGGGGTTTGCTCAGTTTGCGCCCGCCTCTGCTCCTTCCTGAAATGACGCTCATGACTGAGGAGTGTTTCTACCAATCAACTGGTCGGTGTGAAAGCTGGCTGCTGGAGGCGTAGCTGTCCCATCCCTGTGTTCCTTCTGCTGGTTTTACACAGGCAACGCTCATGAATTGTATTAGGGCACTCGTTCAACCCGGTTACAGTTTGGGCTCTGAATGCTAAAATTATCCTGTTTATTCCTTATCTTTATTAGAAAACCCAGACCATTCAACAAAATTCCACGAGCATTTCCCGTTTGCTCATTATGTGCATAATCTGAGCAGTCGCTGGGGAAGATCAAAGGTGAGGAAGACACGTATCTAACCTGTGAAGCACCGATCTGTAAATCTGGATGTGTACACGTGGTGTGTGTGTGTGTATGTGTGTGTGTGTGTGTGTGTGTGGTCCGTACTGCATGTTTGGGTAAGAATGGATTTTGGGAAGGAAGGTTCGGAAGCCATTGACTGTTTGCC
>NW_028078768.1:0-813 GCF_014824575.4 Sturnira hondurensis | reverse complement strand
AATGCCTCTCCCTCCATGCAGGGTCCAGGGAATACCACTTCCCTCCATCCAGGGTCCAAGGAGTAAATCTTCCCTCCATCCAGAGCACAAGTGTCGAACATAAGGCCGGTGGACTGTACCAAGCCTTCCACCTTGTTTTGATCCAGCCAGGCCCCTTGTTTATACCCTAAAGATGCACTCAGCCCTGGCTTAACAGTTAGGGATTAGTTACATTTATACCGTCCTGAAATTATGTGCAGCCCATTCAAGACAACCCTGAGGCTGATGTGGCCCCCGGTGAAAATGAGTGTGATACCCCTGATCTAGGGTCACACAGACTACCCTCTCCCTCTGAGGTCCCATGGTGTACCCATTCCCTCCATCCAAAGTCCTGGGAATACCTCTTCCCTCCCTTCAGGGTCACAGGGTCCTCCCTCTTGCATGCAGGGTCCTGGGCATATCCCTACCTCTATAAAGCAGGAGGGGTATACTTACTCCCTGCATCCAGGGTCCCATACAACATCTGCCCTCTGTCCAGAGCCCCATGGGATGCCTCCTGCATCCATCCAGAGCCTCAGGGAATACCTTCTCCCTCCATCCAGAATCCCAGGGCATACCTTCTCCCTCCATCCATCCAAAGGCCCAAGATATGTCCCTCCCTCCATCCAGAGTCCAGGAATAAGTCCTTCCTCCATCCAGGGAGGCAGGGAATACCCACCTCTCCACACAGGGTCCCACAGAATAACTCCACCTTTCATTCAGGGCGCGGCGAATACCCCTATCCTCCATCCAGGATCCATGGAACACCTCCCTCCCTCCAGGCTCCCACGAGAC
>NW_028078767.1:0-828 GCF_014824575.4 Sturnira hondurensis | reverse complement strand
GGTCAGGGGAGACAAGAGGTGACAACTTGGGAGGAGTGCAGGCAAATCTCTCGGGAGACGAGCTCCACTTTCTGCTGCCGCAGCAGAATTCTTACTGATGGCAAGGTGAAGGACTGCTCCACACAGTAAACATTCACTGAAAAAGACTTTGATATGACACAAGTTCTGCAGTATAATACAAAAAAGGAGGGAGGAGAGGGTGAAATTATTCCCATACTACCTGCTGTGTGAAGAGAAACTAGCCCAGATGGTCAAATCTCGATCAATATTGTAGCAGCAACCTTGCAATAGAAATATCTGTGAGTTAGCATTTATCGAAAAACCTGCATGTACTAATTAAATACACTAAGAAAAATATTCTAATACAGTTAGTGCATTTGGAAATACTCGAAGAGTGGAGTCAGGGGAAAGTATCTCATAGAGTGGTTCCCAGGACTAAATGTCTAAATGTTTAATGAAACATTCAGACTTGTGAGAGAAAGGACCTACTATTTTTAGAAGCCATGGAAACGCAGTCCAAAGTGCACGAAAACACAAGCCCCAGTTTGGGGATATGTGCTTTAGGGAGGACTCTCCAACAGGCTTTCTATTTCGAGGTTCATGAATTGCACAGTTGCAACTTTAACATCCTAAGTGCTCATTTGCATGCCCTGGTAGTTCAGACCAGGGCCCCCCCAAAGAGGTTCCGGACAAGGAGGCTTTGCTGGGGAAGCTCTGCAGGGAGTCTCCACACTGTATTTCTTTCTTCTTCTGCAGAGACAGCCTAGTACCTTACCCACCCCCACCCCCCAGAGCCTCGCGGCAAGCTGTAAGCACCAAGGCGCACTG
>NW_028078766.1:0-758 GCF_014824575.4 Sturnira hondurensis | reverse complement strand
GCCTGAACAAAACCACAGAGTTCAAGAAACAAACCCACACCTGCAAATATAATTTCCCCCCACAATCTCACTGTGAATAGCAAAAGAAACAGTATTAGTAAGGGCGTAACAAGATGTAGATCCCCCCACAATCTCACTGTGAATAGCAAAAGAAACAGTATTAGTAAGGGCGTAACAAGATGTAGACTTTGATAAGAAAGGAGTGTGGATATGAGATGACCTGCTGAAAGAGAAATGATTTTGAGAGGGAAGAGGGAGAAGTACTAATAGTTGAGAGTTGGAGCGATGGAAGGAGAGAAGGTAAAGTTCACCTCGTGAATAAACTAGGGAGTGAAGGGAGAGGAATGCAGTATGACAGGGAATGTGTACAATATTAGGTTTAAACGGAAATTAAAACAGTATGAAATAAAGTGAGAGAGACAGGATGGGAGGAAATATTACATAATTAATAAAAATATAGTAGCCAAATTAGAGAGAAAGATCCACGGGAGTACTGTCCACAACACATGAACTGAAATAATTATAGATTGTATGGGAATGATAGGGAAAAAGAAACAAAGAAATGTCTAAGAGATTGTTAGAGGATTGGGATTGGGATTTGTAATGATAAAGGGAGAGAGAATACTGAGAGTGAGGAAGAAAAACCAGACTAAATGAGGGATAAATTGAACTGAGGGGTGTAAAGGAAAAGAAAAAAAGGAGAAACGAGAAAAATAGGGGCAGAATGAGAGAGAAAGAGGAAACACAAAGAAGAAAAA
>NW_028078765.1:0-506 GCF_014824575.4 Sturnira hondurensis | reverse complement strand
GGAAACATGTGCCATGTTATACTGGATCATGGCAGAGTCCAGGGGGACACACTTCCCAACCCAGTGACTTTTCTATCCATCCTTCACATATGCACAAGTCTGCATTTCCAGTTCCAGTACAGTTCAGCTTCAAGCACGTCCCACCAATCCATGCTTGGTTAAGCAAGTCCCCACACAGCTCCACCAGCTGTCTCCTCACACCCTAACCCCCCTGCATGACTGCTTCCTCCACTACAGACCACATTTCTCCTTCCTTACTACACCAGGCTGCTGGCAGAATTCCTCGGAGAAGCAGAAGTAGCTCCTCTCTCACTAGAGACAGCATGGCAGAGTCCTCTTCATTATTAGCTCAGGACGCATGGCCAAGTTCCCTCTCTTTTTCAGCCTTCTATCATTTTTTTAAAAATATTTTATTTACTTATCTTTAGAGGGGAAGGGAAGGAGAGAGGAAGGCAACATCAGTGTATGGTTGCTTCTGGTGCATCCCCTGCAGGGAACTGACCCCT
>NW_028078764.1:0-1675 GCF_014824575.4 Sturnira hondurensis | reverse complement strand
GGACACAGTGGGGGTGAACTGGGGGGTCGGGGGCTGGCAAAAAGCAGTCCTCACCATGCTGCCTTCGGGGGACTGTCCTCTGTGGGGTGCACAGCCTTGGGAAACGCCACTCCTAGAGCCACCCCTCGGACCCTGGCTCCTCTCTGACGTCTGTGTGTCCCTGTCTGAGTCCCCAAGGCCAGAGGCCCCTTGTCCATCCTCATGGCTCTGCACTTAGTAGGTGAACAACTCGCACTCACTGTCTCCTTGGCAAAGAGGTCAGCTGGAGGTGACGCCTGGCAGCGAGGTGCTGGCTACCAGCTCTGAAACCGGGACTTCCACACCGCTCTTCCGGGAAGCCAGTCCCAGCCTCTCAAACCCCTCCTGCACAGAAAGCCCCTCGGGGTCACTGTCAGTCAGAGGGACAGTGGGGATGCCCCAGAGCCCCCCGCAGATCTGTCCCCAAGGGTGCTGCTTTGGACCGAGGGGTGCCCCAGCTGGGATCCCTGCCTCGTTCTGCTCACGGGACTGTGAGCTCGGCCTCAAGTCCGTGAGCTCCCCACCCCCGTCCCCCAGGAGTCTGGAAAGGCCAGGACTCCACGAGGAGGGAGCCCAGACCCGTCCCTGAGCTGAAAAGGCCGACCAGCACCGATGAGGACTGTGGGGGCCTCTGTTAGGATATTAAATAGGGGGCAGAGAGAGAGGACCGGCTCTGGGGAAGGCTTTGCTCTCCGCTGGTACCCAGGAGGCCACAGTCCAGCAGAGGACAGGAGTTTTCTCTGTCCATCCACCTGTCCCCGGAGTCACAAGGAACTACAGCCAGCTGCTGAAGTGTTGGAGGTCACAGCCTCTGGGCACAGAGAGGGAAAAACCAGAGGCCTCCCGGGCACCCACGCTGGGCTCTGCCGCTCTCCAGGAACTGGGCGGGGAGGTGCCCAGGGAACCCCGGCAGGCCCGGGGGCTGGGGCGTACAGCCTGCTCCAGGGGCAGGACACAGGCTGAAACCAGGATGGCCAGAGCCCTGCAGAGAGAGGGTGGCCGCGTTGGGATGACCACCACCCCTGGACGGACGGTCCTTCCCACCGGCGAGGTCAGGGATGTTAATTTGGTGCATGTTCATGTGATGGAACATGAGAGAGGAATGTCTGTTCGGTGGGTGTCACCGTGTTGATAAGCTGAGAGGCTTTTGTGACCAGAGCTGCATGGCGTGAGCCAGCCGGTGGTGGAGTCAGTGTCCCCCCAGCGGAGCCAGAGGGACCACAAGGCCAGTGACAGCGGGAGCCAGGGGCCCTCCCGGGCGTTGCAAACCCAGCCTGTTCCGGAGACTGGGCCACAGCAGGGCACCGACCCCACCCGAAGGAGACACGTCAGGACACAGTCCTGTTCAAAGCAATCACCTCGGTCAAACCTTCAGATAGTGAAGTGCGAGCGAGCACAGTCTGGGGACTACCTGAGTCATCTCTGTCCTCGGCTTCAAACACATACGAGCCCATGGGGCCCGCCAAGGGGAGTCCCTAACGCCCCGCTTCAGGGCAGAGCCACGGCCCAGCCGCGCCCGGGGTGGTGGAGGCGAACACTCCACACACCGGAGGCAGGAGAGTCCTGGCGGGAGTGGCGAGGGGAGCAGAGGCTGCTGTGGGTCCCACGCGCCCCCTGCTCTGCCCGAGCTCGGTACCCGTCCCAGCTCCCTGCCCAC
>NW_028078763.1:0-595 GCF_014824575.4 Sturnira hondurensis | reverse complement strand
CTCCAGCTCCATCCATACCGTTACAAAGGGTAAAACTTTTTTTTCCTTGTTTACAGCCAAATAATATTCCATTGTGTAAATGCCCCGTAGCTGTTTTATGCACTCATCTACTGATGGACACTTGGGCTGCTTCCAAATTGTGGTGATTATAAATAATGCTGCAATGAACATAGGGGTGCTTATATTCTTTGGAATTAGTGTTTCAGGTTTCTTTGGATAAATTCCCCAAAATGGAATCTCTGGCTCACAAGGCAGATCCAATTTTTAATTTTTTGAGGTATCTTCACACTGCTTTCCACAGTGGCTGCAACAGCCTGCATTCCCTCCAACACTGCAGAAGGGTTCCCCATTCTCCACACCCTCTCTAGCACTTGTTTGTTGATTTATTGACTATAGCCATTCTGACAAGTGTGAGGAGATATCTCACTATGGTTTTAATTTGCATTTCTCTGATGTTGAGCATCTTTTCATATGTCTGTTGGTCGTCTGTATGTCCTCTTTGGAGAAGCATCTGTTCAGGTCCTTTGCCCATTTTTTAAAAACTTTTTTTAGATTTTATTTATTTATCTTTAGAGGGGAAGGGAAGGAGAGAGGG
>NW_028078762.1:0-1473 GCF_014824575.4 Sturnira hondurensis | reverse complement strand
CGCTGGGTTGTGACGTTATATGTGGGGGCAGGGTCAAAGAGGGACAATGGCTTCCCGTCTGCCGCCTGCCCCCGCGGCCCCGGTGCTGGTGCCGAAGCCACCACCGTCACCAGGCCCACGCATTTCGTTCCACTGCATGCGAGTGTGCCACCGCCGTCAGTCCAACACTGCTGGGTTCGCCCCCTGGGGCCTGCGTGGTCTGTCTCACTGTGCGCGAATGTGCGACCGCGGTCAGTCTGCCCCACACCCGGACTGGTTCCGGGCTGCCTGCGCGTCTAGGTCAGGGGATCTGTCCCGCCCGACCCAGCTCCGCTGCTGACTCCGCCTCTCTTACCATCCCTGTTGAACGGTTCGTAGTTGTCGGACTTCCGTATAATCCCGTTTTCTGGTCTTTGGGTGTGTCCTAGTTCTCCAAACCTTTGTTGTGTTCAAACTTGGTTGTGGGAGAAGGCACAGTGTTTCACCTATGCCTCCATCTTGGCAGAAGTCCTGGAATTTTTCATTTAATGGTTTTGGGCCTCATTTGACCACTGGTAACTGAAACCTTGGAAAGCAAAACCATGGATAAGGGGGGACTGCTGTGCCTTATATTCTAAGGCTTCATTTCCCATGAAGCGACAAGCACGGATTAAACAGAAGTAATTCGTCCTGTTCGGCACGTTCTGCAGAGAAGGGGACCATTGCTTTACTGTCAGAATCCTCGGCATCTTCCCAGGAGTGCCCTTAGAGACAGCCAGAGACGGCAAGCCCTCTGACCCTTTCCTTTTTTCTTTCTTTTTTGTCTTCTTTTGGCAGAACTGGCTTCACATCTTAAGCTCATGTCTTGTCCTCTCCACTCACAGACATGTTTGCAATACATGTGGTCTGATGGGTTTAATGTTAGACACTAATCACGGTGTGGCAGGATTCATTTTTCAATCTATCAGTGGCAATTGTAGTTGCCTGGCTTAGTTTGGGCATTTTGATCACGGAGGAAATATTACCCTCCTCTGGGGGTGTCCAAACGAGTCTGTGTCAGTTCCAAAGTCAGTTCCAGATGCTCGTTCCCAAGTCTGGAAATTGCTGTACCTTCTCTCGTAGCAATGTTTCCTTAGACATCACAAAGTTGACACATTCATCAGATAAGAAGCAAGTGTGGCCATGCCATGGAACCTGAAACCCTCAATTGTTCCATACGCCCTGGGTACTCACGCAACAATACTATCTGCTGCCTAGGGCAGAGGGTGGCATGTTTACTCTCCACTGATGGAGATAGGTAGATGAAGTTTTGTCCAGTCTTTAGCTTCCTCAAAGTCCTCTAACCTCTGAGGTCACCCTGCCCTTTGATACTCAAATAGAATCATCAGGGACCACATCCACACACTATGGGAAAACTAGCATGTTCCTCACAATCAATATTTCAAAGATTCTCAGGGGCATGCATTTCTCCTGAGGACCTCTTGGTCTTTGTGTTGGTTCTAAACATGTCTGCAG
>NW_028078761.1:0-890 GCF_014824575.4 Sturnira hondurensis | reverse complement strand
TCATGTACAATGTTTCTTGTATCTTGTTACTTCTCCAATAAATGTCTTTTTTTTCCCCCATAGTACATGGCTGGCTACTTTCTGGACAGATCTCATGATTACTGAATACTGTTTTAAGATTTTTATTCCGGGTTTTTTTTTCTCTTAAACATGTGGGTGTGAAATGATAGCTTGCTGTGACTTAAAATTTTATGGGAAAAAAAATTGGGAACCTTTTCATATGTTTGTGGGCTATTTGTGTCTCTTCTGTTGTGAGGGACCTATTAAAGGTTTTTTTTTTTACCTATAAAAAGGTTTGGGGAAGCAATTAATGATAGTTTAATTAAAAAACTAAATAAATAAGACTTCCGCCAAGATGGAGGCATAGGTGGAAACACTGTGCCTTCTCCCACAACCAAGTTTGAATACAACAAAGGTTTGGAGAACAAAGACACAGCCAAAGAACAGAAAATTGAATTATACGGAAGTCCGACAACAACAAACCCGTTCAACCAGACGGTAAGAGGGGCGGAGCCAGCAGCGGAGCAGGGTCCGGCAGGAAGGATCCCCAGACCTAGGAGCGCAGGTAGCCTGGATCCAGTCAGGGTGTGGGGCAGACTGACTGCGGTCGCACATTCGTGCACAGTGAGACGGACCACGCAGGGCCCAGGGAGCGAACCCAGTGGTGGAGGGCTAACGGCGGTGGCACACTCGCGTGCAGTGGGATGAAATGCGCGGGCCCCAGTGATGGTGGCAGCTGTGGCACCTGTGGCGATGGTGGCGTAGGTGGGAGGCGGCAGACAGAACGCCATTTCTCCTCTTTGACCCCGCCCCAACATACAGCATCACAACCCAGCGACTGAGTTCCCCTGCTCTGGTGAACACCTAGGGCTCCGATCCTGCTGCTTAAC
>NW_028078760.1:0-2493 GCF_014824575.4 Sturnira hondurensis | reverse complement strand
CCCGGGGAGGGCCTGGTCCCTCAGTGCCCTCTGTCCCCTCTGCTGGCACCACGGGGGCTGGGGGGGGGGGAATTTGTGCCGTGCTGGGCGTCAGGAGGGCCAGCTCACCTGGGGTGCTGCACGGCAGTGGCTGGGTCACGCCATCGGGAAGGAGCTCTTCCGGGTGGCCTTGCCATGCTGTGGCCTCCACATCGCGGAGTGTCCACCTTTTGTGGTGCTTGTCCCACGTCCTCTCAGACCCTGTCCCAGCTGTGCATCGAGGTGTCGGAGGCCTGGAGTGTCCCTGCAGGCCGGGGGCCGGCGGCTCGGGCTGCTCCCTGCGGCTTCGGCTGCAGTGGAAGGCGGTTGTGACGAGTGTGTGTGGGAGTGGACACGATCGTGTCGCCTTTAATGAGCTGACAGTCCTGCGCCACCGTCTCAGCGGTGCCATTGTCAGGGACGAAGGGGACACACAGTGGAGGCCGGGCTCAGCTGTGTCGGGAACGATGCCGGCAGCCTCTCCCGGCCATTAATTAATTCTCCCTTAATTCTCCCTCCCAGTTTCCCGCGAGTGAACTGGAGAAACAATTAACATGATACATGAGGCGAGGAGTTTAGAAATTCAAAAGGTGAAGGCGAGAATTAGTTTAATACATAATTAGACATATTATTTGTGACTGGACGTTTTTTTAAACGTGGCTCACTGAGGCAGCAGGGCCCTATTTTTAGCCCCGGAGAGCCAATAAATACCACTTTGGGCTGTTTTTCAACTCAGAAAGGCTCATAAATTTTCTTAATGATATTAAGTGGCTAATTACATTGTACATTGTTAGAAATAACTCCTATTGCAAAGTCTGATACAACAAAAGTTGCAAGAGGAAGTCTCGGGAGGAGTCCATTTGACTGAACCGCCCAGTGAGGCTCTGGGTGGGAGACATCCTGGCCTCCTCTCTGCGGCCCCGGGCCCCTCCCTGTCGGTGCTCGTCCGGGTGGGGGCCCTGGAGCCTCCCTGTCGGCCTGCCCTGCTCGGGGTTGGCTGGACCCACCTCTTCTTTGCTGTTCCAGTCCAGTTAGAAAGGGAGACCCTGAGCTCAAGGTCAGGGGCGTCCACCCTCTTATCACTCCGCGATTGGGCCTGTGAGCCAGGAAGTGCCCTGCCTGCCCCATGGTGGCCCCGGCTTGTGGTTCCTGGAAAGAGGAGGACGCCAGTGCGCCCCAGTGGGTACGCACTGTCCCCTCATGGGGCCTCTGAGCCCAGGGCCTCAGGGTGACGCAGACATTGTCTCTCTGTCCTGCAGGGAGGAGCCGTGGGTCCCTCTGGGCGGGGCGGGGGCCTGTGAGGGGGGAGGGTGGGCCAGGCTGGGCCTCCCACCCCTGAGGGAGCCCCACATGTAGCTGGGCTCCTGCTGGGAGCTGCCCCATGGGCCTGGGGCTTGAGGGCGTGGTGTCTAAGCCCTTGCAGTTACAGTGGATGCGCACATCGAGGGTCCAGAGGCCCGGTGTGCATGCAGGCAGGTGTGGGTGTGAGCCCCCCCGCCCTGCCTGGGGCAGAGGCATGTTGGGGAGCCACCGAACTTGTGGGAACAAGCAGGGGAAGAGGCTACTGCTCTGTGGGGGGGGGGGGTGGCAGCAGAAACCTGGGCCACGCTGGGCTGCTCTGCCCCCTGGCGGGGGCCGCTGTGCGATTCTGAAAAGAAGCCAGAAACTGTCCCCACGGCGTGGGTGTCTTCCCGCAGGGCAGCACCCGGCCCCTCGTTCGGCTGGAAGGGCCACACCGCCTGTAGCAGTGTGGCTTTCCCATGGCGGGGCCTGCCTGACAGGGCCGGGGGCTGCACAGCGCGGGGTGCGGAGGGGCCTGGGGCCCCGATCTGCACTGCCCAGGGTCCTACAGGTTGCACTTGGGGCCTGCTGGAGTTTGCTCAGGCGGCGATGGTGGAGCCGAGTCCTCCACCCCCGAGGCCCTGCCCCTGGGCACCGCATCTCCTGCGGCCTGTGGGGAGCCCGCTCCCCGCTGCCGACTGGCCCCACACTCCCACGCTCCAGCGGGAAGGACGGTGGGCTCCCAGCTACCAGAGGCCTTTTGGTTCTGAGGTCAGGTTTGAACGTAAAACTGGAAGTTCTGCATTTAGTAAGGCCTTTCTTTGGGGGCTGGAATACACAGTAGATTTTCTATCGCTCTTAATTTCTTCTTAAATTTTAATTTTGCCATAAAAATGATGGATAAAAAGTCATTCCAGGAAAAACGGGCCTGTTTTCGGGGAGCGAGGAGACACTGGCTCCTGTTGCGGCAGAAGCGCAGACTCAGCGCGGCAGCAGCTGTGACCCGGGAGCCGCAGGCGGCAGGAGCCTCCCTGCAGAGCTCACGGGGCTACAGTGCACCCCCGGCCTTGCCCCCGGCGCTGGTGCCCCCAGTCTGGGTGTGCCGCTGGCCCCTTTGTCATGCAGCGAAGCCGCGCCTTTCAGCTGAGGACACCTGACACTGGGGCTGGCGAGGTCCCTGATTACTGCCCAGGC
>NW_028078759.1:0-554 GCF_014824575.4 Sturnira hondurensis | reverse complement strand
TCTGTCCTCTCTCCACCCTGCCCCCAGCATTCCCCACCCCCATCTTAGTCCATGTCCATGGGCTATACATATAAGTTCTTTGAGTCCTCTGTTTCTCACTCCATTTTTTCTCTCTCCTTGTCTACCTTATGCCTACTAACCATGCTGCTTCTTCCCTGCACCTTTTTTTTAAAAATATTTATTTATTTATCTTTCGAGGGGAAGGGAAGGAGAGAGGAAGGGAAGCATCAATGTATGGTTGCTTTTGGTGCATCCCCTGCTGGGAACTGGCCTACAACCCAGGCATGTGCCCTGACTGGGAATCCTGCACCTTTTTAAAAAGACAACAATCTCCACTTTTTTGCATAACACACGGGGGGAACCCCCCCAAATGAGAATTTATTTATAAATAATTGTATATTTATTCTCACGTGTTTAAACTTGAGTCACCTTCAATGTGCTCTCCATCTGATGCAACGCACCTATGGAGACTTTTCCCACTGCTCAAAACAGTTTTTGAACCTGTTGATTTTGATGCCTTCTGTCATTTTTTGTTCCATCTCTTCCACATCAAC
>NW_028078758.1:0-785 GCF_014824575.4 Sturnira hondurensis | reverse complement strand
AAATCAGTACATGCCACAAGTGAGAAATCTCTACTGATGAAGGTTAATTGAAAAAAAAAAAAACTATTGTATTTTACTCATGAAAATCTGAGCCTTAAATTAGTTCATCAAAATAGTCCTAGTCCAAAGGAATTTTACTTCCCAATTCATGAGTTGTGATGGCAGATTATGTACAGTTTATCAAAAACCCTTTTTAATCCCTTGAGAGAGAGTTTTAATATAGTTATTTGTTCCTCTTCTGAGTGGCTTAGGTTTCTTTCTCTTGTATCCACTCCACTGAGTACAGTTATCCCATGAATAGTGAGGGGTATCCACTCCACTGAGTACAGTTATCCCATGAATAGTGAGGGAGAGTCAGTAGGTGCTGACTCACCGGCCGAACAACAGCCCTGTACTAAGACAAAGCAGCGTCCTGACAGAGGAGCAGTGTTGAAAGGAGCGTTTTAGAGCCAGTCTGTTTTTGAAATCTGCAGTGTTCAGTCACCACACCCTCCATTAGAAGACCTCCTAGAAACTGGCTTTGGTTAAATATTTTGAAGGAGACATTTTAAAATTATAATAGAAAATATAAACGCACACATTCACATACCTTGTGATGCACTGGAACTAACAAATGTGTAAATTCTGTCACTTTGCTTCAGATTTAAAAAAAAATAGAGCATTTCAGATACATTTGAAACAATGTTTGTTAATCTTTTCTACTCCATCCTCTCCCTTCCTCACTCCCCAGAAGCTAACATTGTATGATTTGCACACTTCTGTCTTGTGTATAGTTCTAGGTCATT
>NW_028078757.1:0-1757 GCF_014824575.4 Sturnira hondurensis | reverse complement strand
TGTCACCAAAACCTCTTGACCGCCTTTAAGATCCAGTCCCAGGGAGAGGCTGGAGATCACTGTTACAGAGCTGAACACAAGCCAATGCCAAGCAGATCTCCTGCTCCATGGGGACAAGTGATGAATCTGCCCTCCCTGCCCCTGCCTGGCTCATCAGTCCCCTGTCCTTCCCTGTGACCAACATCCACTCAGGAGTTTGCTTTGTCTGTTACTCAATCTATTAATACCAAAGGGTTTCATTCTCTCTAATCTGTTCATCTTTAAGGTGTCAGTGAAAATATCTGCTTGAAATACAGTTCTTTCAAATCAAACACAATTGCCTTGTTTCCAGAGTAAAACATTCCCACAATTCTGAGCAGGGGTAGGAAGGGCCTGTGTACAGCAGGTGTGACCCCAGAGAACCCAGTGGCCCATCATGTTGCTTGTGGAAATTGTGTCCTTTCACGGGACCCCGAGGAAAGCACTTCTCTGACTCACTCATGGGAGACTGTGCAGGGGTCAAGATTGATTCGGGTGGAAATAGAAGGCTGGTGCTGTGTCACATGTCAGTCTGTCCCACCATGGAAAACATTCAGCTGTGGCTTCAGCAAGGCCAGAACAAAGGCCAGTGTCCAGGGTTTCTGTTTTGTGTGGAAGCTCAGTCCTTTGGATCCCATGGGGCCTGCTCTGGGCCCTGACTGGCTGCTAGACCCAAAAGTTGCCATGGAGAGAAGACGTGAATGAACCAGGTAAGAAAGAGAGAGAGAGAGAGGACTCTGTGTGCCCCGGCATTATGGTATCTCAGGCTTAGGACCGTGACCTTTTTACAAAGAACCATTGAACTTCCCACACATCCATGGGCTTATTCTGGGCCAACCTTCTAGGCAATCCTGTCTCCTTTGAGTGGATTTTAGTGCACACATATGTTGATATGAGAATCACGGCTTCCCTCAATTTTACATGCAAGGGTTTGAGGGCATCTGATGTGTGCACAGGAGCAGACACACATGCTGACAGACTGTGTGCTTTCACAGGCAGCCAGGGGTGGGCTGCAGTCCCGGAGGAGGACAGACAGACAGGAGGGGTCCTGTGGAGGATGAGCTAGGGATGGTGGAGACAGGGAATTTTATGAAGTTTTTTCTACAATTAGTAGAACTTCAAAATTCTCCCCATCACATGTATTTTTAAATCCTCTGTCTCTGTGTGATGTTACATTTAGGTCCTGTATTAAGAGAAACTCAATATGACCAAAAGTTGTGTTTTCACTATAATCTCAAGTTTAAGCCCATTTTCCCTGACAAACAGAGACAAATTTGATGTGGATGGAGACCACAGAATGAAGTTGTCCATGGTTCTCCAACTACAAAAATGTCAGGGAAGCGTGGTGTCTGAGAGCAAGACGAGGGGCTTACCATCTGGACCCGGAGGTGGCCACTCATGAAGCCCCCTGAGCAGAGCTGAGGAGTTGGGGTTCTGTGCAACCTGCAATGGGGAGCCCCAGGGGTTTAGAGCTAGGGGTGAGTGGTCTGAGCTGCATGAGAAAGGCCCCTCCAGTGTCTCAAGGACACAGTACTCAAGGTGAGAAAGTGATCCTGGTCAGGGTCACTGACTAGGAGTCCCTGTGACTCTAGACCTGTGGGGGCCATGGGACCGTGGGCACAGGTACAGCAGAGGCGGATCCGGGCACAGAGGGACGTGCCGGTCTCTGCCTCCAACGGCCCAGATGGTCAGTTCGTCTGGCAGCCCATCACACCCAGTATTCTCCTGCTGCTAAAATA
>NW_028078756.1:0-1224 GCF_014824575.4 Sturnira hondurensis | reverse complement strand
GGCTCGGGTGCCCCGTGGTGGGGGAGGGGCATAAGCAGACCCTGGTGGGGATAGAGCCCACCCTTGGGGCCACAGCCAGGGCCAGTGCTGACGGGACACTGGGCACCATGTGGACGAGGGAGGGGCCTGTGAACCTGCCCCCCTGGGCCGGCTTTTAGATCCCCCCACCCTTCTCTGCCAAAGATGCCCAGTGACCACACCATGCCTCTGTCTCCCCTCCTCCAGGGAACTTGGACACACAGACCCCAAGTACCAGCCCTCATGTGGAACTCAGTCGGGAGGGCACCACAGACGGGCCGGCTCTCCCACCCCCTGGTGCTGCCCCCACCACAAACCGAAGGTGACCCACGGACTTCAATGGTGCACCTCCGCCCCCAAGTGTGACAGGGCGTCACATGGGGCCACCTCAACCAGGTGCCACTCAGGCTGCCATCAGGAGCTTTGGCCGTCTCACCGTGCAGATGAAAAACCTGAGGTCAGGGTGGACTTTGCCCAAAATCACAAAGCAAGTGAGAAGGAGCTGGGACGTCCACCAAGAGCTTTCTAGCCCCAAACCCACCCCTCGCCCACTGCGGGCCCCGTCCACTCCTGCGGGGCTCTGGGAGCCAGGGCGGCCGAGACACCTGCCCACTGGGACGCGGGTGTCACCACAGAGACAGAACCCAGGCCTCCCGCCGTCCAGTCAGCCGTGGACCCTGCTTCACTCGGCCAGTAGGGGCCAGAGGACCCTTCTCTTTGTACACTGCCTAGTGACCCGCCAAGGACAGGCGGAGGAGGAGGACGCAGATACCTACCGGTTCCTCTTGGTTTTCACAGTCGGGTCTTCGCTGCCGTCTTCAGAACTTGATCCGTCGCTGCGTTCAGCTGAAAGAAAGTCCGGTTAGTGCGGCAGAGCGTCCGCCCTCAGCGCTGTGACCGGGCTGCAGGAGCTTCCCAGCAGCCTCACCGGGAAACCAAGAAAACAGATCTCCCTTCAACATCCGTCTCAAACCTGCGGCTAAGCTTTCTCTTCAACACTTCCTTTGACTTTGGCCGGGAGAGATCCGGTTTTCTCCAGGGCACGGAGACACCCACAGCCGCTGTCCACAGAGGCCAGAGGCCAGAGTGCTGAAGGTGGACGCCACCCCGTCCCACCTTGGGACACTCGCCCTGGCTGTGCCCTTCTGGTCCACGTCTGCTGGGCACCCCTGTGAGTGACCCCCCGAACCCGGGCCCCTCCTCTGT
>NW_028078755.1:0-588 GCF_014824575.4 Sturnira hondurensis | reverse complement strand
AGCAAAATATGACCGATGACACTCAAATATGGAACAGGCTGACAGGGTCCAGAGGGGAGAGGGGAGAGAATCATAGGGGACAAGGGGAAGGACTCACATGAACAAGCATAAAGGACACATGGACAATAATTAAGGTGGGGGGCAGAAATGGGAGGGAGGTGGGGAGCACTGGTGGGGGGCAGGGCAGGGAATATAAAACAGAACACCGTACTTGAATAAGAATTAAATTTAAAAAAGAAAAGCCTAATACATCAATAATTACTCTAAAAATCAATGGACTGTAGTCACCAATATATAGGCACAAAATGGTAAAAAAATAAAAATAAAAAAAACCAACCATATGCTGCCTTCAGGAGATATATTTAAGCTGCAAAGACAAAGTTACACTTAAAGTGAAAGGGAGAAAAATGATTATCCAAGCAGATATCATCCACAGAAAAGCA
Organism: Sturnira hondurensis; assembly: GCF_014824575.4. Taxonomy (NCBI): domain Eukaryota; kingdom Metazoa; phylum Chordata; class Mammalia; order Chiroptera; family Phyllostomidae; genus Sturnira; species Sturnira hondurensis. The sequence continues at coordinate 145 of NW_028078755.1, read as the reverse complement.
GGTATGGTTAACTTATATCTGAAAAAAAAACAGATTTCAAGATAACAAAATTAACAAGAGACAAAGACAGACATTTTATGATTATAAAGGGGGCACTATATTGAGAAGACTTAACACTTCTTAATACATATGCATTCAATCAGGG
>NW_028078754.1:0-906 GCF_014824575.4 Sturnira hondurensis | reverse complement strand
CAATGTATGGTTGCCTCTTGTGTGTCCCCTGCTGGGAACTGGCCTGCAACCCAGGCATGTGCCCTGACTGGGGATCGAACCATGATACTCCAGTTCACAGGCCCACCATTTGCTGACTTTAATTGTAACCTTTGCCCCAATAAACCATAACGATGAGTATGACAATATGTGAGTCCCAAAAGTCCTCCTTGCAAATCATCAAACTTTGGGGTCCCAAAGACCTCTGATCTTCAAGCAAGTTGGTCGGGGGGCACTTCAAGCAAGGGAAGTGGGTCTCTTTCATAAACCCAGAGGGCTCAGGAGACTCTGGGAGATAAAAATTCTCAACTGCATTATTCAAATATCTCCACTGCAAGTCTCAGGATCTGACACTTTATCTGTTAGGGCCCAGCAGAAGTCACTTCCCAGCAGGAGATTTAACCTTCTCTGGAACTCTGCTACACATGGTTTCTCAGGTCCCTACAAATTTGCTTGAGTTGTTGAACAATCATTCTAAGCTTGTCATAATCTTTCTTGAACAAATCAGAGGCCCTCAGCAACAGCTACTCCATTTCTTTGTACTGAACACATGTCTCTTACTTCTCAGGGTCCAGAGTTCCTGCACCAGACAGTGTGTCCACTACCACCAGTGACAACGTTACCAGTTTATACCACTGCAGCACAGCAGGGCCGAGCTTTTCTCAGTCCATCGCATGGTGGAGGCCTCGTTCTCATCCTGTGGTTGATACAGCTGTTCCAACATCCCTATTACTTACTACTGTGGTGACTGGGATTTAATTATACACGTGCAATACTTTTTGGAGCTTGCTATGTGATTATACATGAAGGATCCCTTTTATTTCTGGAACTGTCTTGAAGGTAGACAGTGGGGTTGTGCTTATCTCCATGCTCAGATGAGGAAATGAA
>NW_028078753.1:0-1522 GCF_014824575.4 Sturnira hondurensis | reverse complement strand
TCTGTTCTTTTCCATTGGTCTATGTGTCTGTTTTTATGCCTGTACCAGGTTATTTTTTTTAATTAAAGTGGTTTTCTAATACAGTTTGGTATTAGGTATTGTAATCCCTCCTATTTTGTTCTTCTTTGTCAAAATTGCACCTGCTATTTGGAGTCATTTATGGTTCCATATAAATTTTTTAAGTGTTTTTTCTGTGCCTGTGAAATATGTCATTGGTACTTTAATAGGTATTGCATTGAATCCGTAAATGACATTGGGTAGTATGGACATTTTGATGATGCTAATCCTTCCAATCCATGAACACAAAATATGTTTTTATGTGTTTGGATCTTCCTTGATTTCTTTCTTCAATGTTGTGTAGTTTTCTATGTACATGTCTTTCACCTCCTTAGATAGATTTATTCCCAGATATTTTATTTTTGTTTTTGCTATATTGAATGAGATTTTTTCTTGTTTTCTGCTTCTGCTGATTCATTGTTAGTGAAGAAAAATGCGCTTGATTTCTGGATATTGACTTTGTAACCTGCTGTTTTGCCAAATTCATTAATTAGTTCGAGCAGTTTTTTTGGTAGAATCTATAAGGTTTTCCATGTACACTATCATGTTATCTGCAAACAATGCCAGTTTTGTTTCCTCCTTTCCGATTTGAATGCATTTTTTTTCCTTTTTTTGTCTGATCGCTGTGGCTAGAACTTCTAATACTATATTGAATAGAAGTGGTGAAATTGGACAACCTTGTCTTGTTCCTGATCTTAGTGGAAAAGATTTTAGTTTTTGCCCGTTGAATATGATGTTGGCTGTAGGTCTCTCATATATGACCTTTTTACATTGAGGAATGCTCCCTCTATTCCCACTTTGCTGAGTGCCTTCATCATAAATGGCTGTTTTACCTTATCAAAAAGCTTTTTCTGCATCTATTGATACTATCATGTGGTTTTTTCTTTGCTTTTGTTTATTTGATATATTACATTTACTAATTTGCAGATATTCAACCATCCTTGCATCCCTGGCATGAATCCCATTTGGTCGTGGTGTATGATCTTTCTGATTTATTGTTGGATGCAATTTGGCAATATTTTGTTGAGGATTTTACTGTTTATGTGCATCAGCGATACTGGCCTGAAGTTTTCCTTCTCTGTTGTGTGTCTATCTGGTGTTGGACTTCGGATGATGCTGGCTTCATAAAAAGAGTTTGGGAGTTTGCCATCATTTTGGATTTTGGGGAATAGTCTGTGAAGAATAGGGGTTAGCTCTTCCTCAAATGCTTTGTAGAATTGTCCTGTGAAACCATATGATCCAGGGTTTTTGTGTGATGGGAGTTTTTTGATTACTGCTTGAATTTAGTCTCCTGTTATTGGTCTCTTCAGCCTTTCTACTTCCTCTTCACTGTGTTTTGGGAGATTATATTTTTCTATAAATTTGTCCATTTCTCCTAAGTTTTCACATTTCTTGGCATACAGTTCTGCATAGTAATTTCTTACTATCAATCCCTTCTAGAAATCCCTTTCTAGAATCCCTTTCT
>NW_028078752.1:0-1424 GCF_014824575.4 Sturnira hondurensis | reverse complement strand
ATGGATTTACCTTTCTGAGACAGGGCACCCAGCTCCATGCCTGCCTGTGGGTATGTTTACCCTGTAAGGCCTGAGGGTGGCCTTACCAGTGACCAGAGCACCAAAGAAAGGGGAAGGAGTGGGTCCCTTTGGTTGTCAGGGGTGATCAGTTCCTGACTCACTGGACCCTGTGTCACAGTTGTCACCTGGGGCCAGTTGAGTAGGGTGACTCAGTGTCCAGATGGCAGCCTTACCTTCTATCTCATCATTGACAAAACATCTTAATTGAAGGATTTAATCAACAGCTAACAGAGTTTATTCCCCATACCGATGATGAGCGTAAGAGAAAGTGCCATGAAAACAACTCCAGGTACCACCAAAGTCCCTGAAAAAAGTCACCAGAGAGGAATTGGGTGGAGGAAGGGGCACCAAAGCCTGAGTTTTCTTTCTTCACAAATTTAACACTTTCACAAACTTCAGAAGCCTTCCTGCAACGTCCGCAAACTTTGTGTAGAAATATCCATCTTTAGAACAAGTTGCTAGCAGTCCCTGTCCTTTACATTGGCATCTCCAGTTTGTCGTGAGGCCTGGCCCTGCTGCCATAGAAAATGACGCCCCAGAGCCTTCAAGTTCTTAGGCAGACAACCCTAAGGGGAGTCCTTTGGTGGGGTTGACTGAGTACTGCCCACCATGAGAACTACCAAAAGGAAAAGGGGAGGGTAACTCAGGGGTTAGAACAACCGAAGAGGAAGGAAAGTTCGAGGAGTCTGTCTCCAACTCAAAAGGTCAGCAGCCAGAGCTGAGTGTCCTTGAGCCTGAGGGTAGAGGGAACACCAGGTTCTGCCTCAGAGCCAGACATCCTGGCGCCCCAAGGACAGGCGGAAGGGGCAGGGAGATGCCTGCAGGCGTCTTTCCCAGCAGTAACCCTGATAGACCCAGAACCAGAGTTTAGGACAGCGAGACTAGGGGAAAAGCTATCACTCTCCATAGGATGTTTTTGTCCCCATATTTGGGCCAACATCCATTGCTGGCAAAGATGGGTGAGAAGGAGGCTGAGCACAGAGTCTGGAGAGAAAGAGAAGCATCAGAATCCTGTCTCCAAACCTCACTAGACAGGGTTAGGGGGTTATCCCAGGTCGAGCTTCCACTGCCAACTGCTCTCCTAGTCGCAAGTCTCAGGAGGCTGAAAGAGAGGGAGAAACAGAGAAGGTCCCCACACAGGCCACCAAAGTGTTAGGGTGGTTGGTGATGCAGGCTGTGAAAGAATTCACAAGGAGAAGAAAGTATAAAGAATCAAGTATTTGTTCCTTCTTCAAGAAAGGAGAGGGGGCATATTTGGGGAGATACACCAGCATGGAGGGGTGAGGGCTTTGGTCTTTCATTGGATTACATTTGGATTAATAAAGCGTTGATGGCGGAGGGTGGGTTGCGGCGATTCATTGAGT
>NW_028078751.1:0-796 GCF_014824575.4 Sturnira hondurensis | reverse complement strand
TTAAATATAAGCCGTGAAACCATTAAAGCCCTAGAGGAGAACATTGGCAGGTAAATCTCAGATATTCCACTCAGCAATATTTTTACTGATATGTCCTCTAGAGCAAGGGACATAAAGGAAAAAAATAAACAAATGGGATCTCATCAAAATAAAAAGCTTTGGTGTGGCTAAAGAAAACAGCATTAAAATAAAAAGACAACCAACTGTATGGGAAAACATATTTGCCAATGATACCTCAGACAAAGGTTTAATCTCCAAAATATACAAAGAACTCACATGACTTCACTCTAAGAAGACAACTAACCCAATTAAAAAATGAGCAAAGGACTTGAACAGACACTTCTCCAAGGAGGACATACAGAGGATCCAGAAACACATGAAAAGATGCTCAATAGCACTTGCTATCAGAGAGATGCAAATTAAAACCACAATGAGATACCACTTCACACCGGTCAGAATGGCTATCATAAACAAAGCAATAATCAACAAATGTTGGAGAGGGTGTGGGGAAAAGGGGACTCTAGTCCACTGTTGGTGGGATTGCAGACTGGTACAACCATTATGGAAAACAATATGGAATTTTTTAAGAAAACTAAAATTGGATCTGACTTTTGACCCAGCAATTCTACTGCTGGGATTGTATCCTAAGAACCCTAAAACACCAATCCCAAAGAACATATGCACCCCAATGTTCATAGCACCACAATTTACAATAGTCAAGAGTTGGAAGCAACCTAAGTGCCTATCAGTAAATGAATGGATCAAAAAACTATGGTACATATACACAATGGAATTC
>NW_028078750.1:0-719 GCF_014824575.4 Sturnira hondurensis | reverse complement strand
TGAGGGAAGGTTAAAACTCTATTAGCAAATTCAAATAGGTAGCAGCTGGATTGACATTTGTGAATTTGTGTGTAACTACAGAACACTCAGAAAGAAACTCATTTTCTAATTTGCTCTGCCCATCCTGGGCTCCAGAACCTTCACTGCAACTATATTATCTTTTGGAATGTGTCTGTTAGCTATAGAACTGTAAAAACACTTGTGAAGATTTTTAGATCTGTGATTTTTTCTCTTTTGTCATTTTTATCTTGACACAATTTTATTTTTAAGTGTATTTTATTGATTATGATATTACAGTTTTCCCAACTGTTTATCAGTGTATCACCCTCTGCCCTGTTGTACCCCCCATCCCACTATCATTCCTCATCCTTAGCTCATGTCTAAGGGTCATATATATAAATTCATTGGTTTCTCCATTTCCTATACTATTCTTAACCTCCCCCTGTCTATTTTTACCTACCAATTATGCTTCTTATTCCCTATACCTTTTCCCCCATTCTCCTCTGATAAGCCTCCATTTCTGCCACCATTTCTCTGATTCTGTTCCTGTTCTAGTCGTTTGCTTTGTTCATTTTTGTTTTTTTAGGTTCAGTTGTCTGTAGTTGTAAGTTTATTTTCATTTAACTCTTCATAGTTTTTCATCTCCTCCTTTTTCTCAGATAAGTCCCTTAACATTTCATATAATAAGAGTTTGGTGATGGTGAACTCCTTTAACTTGA
>NW_028078749.1:0-714 GCF_014824575.4 Sturnira hondurensis | reverse complement strand
CTAATTCTATACAATACCTTTGAGACAGAAAACTAGATAAAGACTGAGACACACTTGTGTATACTAAAGCAGAACTGCCCGTGCATTTTCCTTTTTCTGGAATGCTGATTCTACCACTTGTACCTGTTGAAATACCACTTGGCCTTCAAATCCTCTATTATATGTTTTCTCTGCCCGAGTATTTTCCTGATAGAGCGATGTTCTCATTTGCATCCCGGACCTTCTTTCCTCACACCTCCATGAACACTTACCAGATACTTCTTTGAATTATCACTTGTGTCTCTGTTATAAAGTTGCTAATAGATTATAAACTCGTTGAGGGCAAAACTCTCTTCTTACTTATTTTTATACCTTTTTCATATGCCAGTAATTTAAGTAAAACATTAAACAGACCATGAAAAGTCCTGTAATGCCTAGAATTCTGTACCAGCCCTGTTAGAGTATGAAGGAAAGAAAGATAAATTTTGATTAAAAGACTTCTCTTAAGAGATGATATTGAGCCAAGCCTTCCCATTACTACTAAGTTTATTACTTGACTGACTCTTTTTCAATTATATGTGAAAGCATTTTAATTATGTGTATACTTATTCTGACATCTTAACTTGGAAATTCTCTCACTGATTTTTATATTCCCAACACTTACACATTGAATCATTATCAAAGAGTGAGAAAGGAAATGAACAAGTGCATGGATGAATGGGTGAATGAATGGCT
>NW_028078748.1:0-1220 GCF_014824575.4 Sturnira hondurensis | reverse complement strand
TGTGAAGCTTGGCACAGTTGGAGAAGACCCCACGATGCAGCCAGGAGTTGAGCACAGGGGACAACACACCCACCAGTCAGTGAGGCAGAGGCTGGAGAACAGGCTGATGATCTCAGGAAGCTCTGGAGGAAACTGCGGGTACCCCTGGGAAAGAGTCTGCTGAGAATGTGGAGGGTGTGGGCGTGGTTCCCCTGCAGGGAGGGGCGGGGCTGGGGCTGCAGGGGCTTTCCCTCAGTCAGACTGTGGGCTTCTCCCCTCACTGCCCTGCTGACCTTCCCTGACTGGGCCTCTGTTCTCACCCCCTGACCTGGGGCTCAGTCCACATCACAGGTTCGAATCCACCCCTGGGCTCACCCTTCATCTCTGGTCCACTTTCATGCAAGGAATTTTTTCATGTTCATTTTCCACATTCAGTGACTATGTATGTCTTTGGGTCAGACAACAATTCTGTGTTATATAACTGATTAAAAGGATAAACAGCAGGACTAGTTTGGGCTGATGGACACAGACAATGGATCGGTGGTCACCAGGGGGAGGGGTCAGAGTGAGACACAGGAGGGTGAAGAGAGTGAAATGTACACTGAGGAGAGATTTGCCTTGGGGAGGGGAACACAATGCCATACACAGATGATGAAAGGTAGCACTTGGAACCTCTGTACCATGTTAAAGATTTTATTTATTATTTTTTTAGAGAGGGGAAGGAAGGGAGGGAGTGATGAAAACATCAATGTGCCGGGGAAACACAGATTTTTTGCCATCTGCCTGGGCCCTGTCCTGAGACCCAGCTGTGTGACCAGACCAAGAATGGAGCAGGGTTCACAGGCTGATGCTCAACCCACTGAGTCACATAGTCAGGGCTGACACCTGTGTAATTGTATGAACTAATATCAGCCTGAGAAACTTAATTGTAAAAGAGTTAATTAATTGTAAACTTAATCCTAAGCCGCCATGAAATACACTGCCTCATCCCGGCAAGGAAGCTCTGTGTATCAGATGACGGACCTGGAGTGTTTGCTCCAGAAACCCCACTGGTGTGTGAAGGGACGGTCAGGGGGTGTTTGTAAACCAGCTGCCAGAAAGCACCATTTTTTTCCATAAGCCCTGATTTGTGGCATTTGTCTAATTCCTGGGTGTAAATGCTCCTTTATTCCTTTCGGGGGTTTTTTTCTGCAGTTATTCACTTTTTTATTTTTTAAATCTTTTAAAATTATTATTGTATT
>NW_028078747.1:0-624 GCF_014824575.4 Sturnira hondurensis | reverse complement strand
TCAGGGGATGTCTACTGAAAGGCCAGGTATCCCTAAAGACAGGGAATGAGCTGGCTAATACTCAGTTCAAGTCAAACACCCTGGCTAATACTCAGTTCAAGTCAAACACCCTTCCGTCTCGGAAGCAAAAAGGCTTTAAGCTCACAACAAACGTTCAGGGACAGACCTTAGGGAAAACAGGACTAGGATAGAATGTATGCAAAGCTTGATTAAACCTATGAAAATATGTAAGTATAGCACCATACCTGGCAGGAAGACCATTACACTTGGACATGTGCCTAATGAAGGGGAGAGAGGGACTATCTTGGCAAAACCATTTTACATATTTGGTCTTTCCCAGCCAATAATTGAGAGATGTCATCCAGTTACATTTAATGTTGAAAATTAGTAGCATGTGACAGAATTTTAAAGGTCACAAATTTGTTTTCAGCCTTGAAAACACATTAGATCTCTTTATTATGAGTGCAAACTAGTATCTGTGAAGATTAGATACATTTTTCAATTTTTTTATTTTACAATGTTTTACTGATTATGCCATTACAGTTGTCCCATTTCCCCCCTTTATTCTCCTCTACCCTGCACACCCCCTCCCCCAAATCGCCCCCTTTGGTTCATTTCCACATG
>NW_028078746.1:0-920 GCF_014824575.4 Sturnira hondurensis | reverse complement strand
TTGGCTGAGGAGAGACACAAAGAAATATTCCAGAGTCCCTGGCTGGTGTGGCGGAGTGGATTGAGTACAGCTCAGAAACACCCGGGTCACCAGTTAGATTCCCAGTCGGGACACCTATAGAACTCCATCCCGTGGAGCTTTCTCAGCTGCCATGGATGAGACATGAGTCATCCCAGACACAATCTTGTTGCTCCATCTCAAAAGGGCATGACGATTCCCTCTAATGGAGAATGTTCTGAGCCCTTCTCCCAAATGGCTTTTTTGGGGAATGGTAGGTATAGCGGTATACAGCACACAGGCATAGCTCATCAATCAACGTCAAAAGGCTATAGTCATACAAAAACAGGTATTATCTATAGATAACAACTGAAGGAACACAGAGATTTGCTTTAGGTCAGGGTCTGTTAGTCATGCTGATGACAGATCGTCTTCAAGACGTGTTTCATGAGATATGGAGGAGTTTACTCGTTAGGCCTGGAGCTTAGACATCTGGTTTATATTGATAACACTATTGCTAGGCAGAGCAAGCTTCAAAGGATAAAATGTACATTTCAGGCCTGATTCCCACAAGAACCTTTGATGTTAGAGTCCGGTCGTGCCTGCCCCCTGCCCCCTGCCCCCTGCCCCCTGAGTTACCTGGTTTTCCAGGGAGATTTACTAGCCCATTTCAGGGCTTGCTTTCCTGGGGCTACAATTCCCAAAACCACACAGATCTCCAATCTCCAATCCCCACAGGGACGTGCCTGGAATGCGGACCAGATTCTCAATTGGGGGTGTATGAGAGGCAATGTCTCTATAACCACAGACATTGAAACAAAGAACAGACTGACAGTAACCAAGGGGAGGAAGTAGAGAGATAATGTGAAATAGAAGGGAAAGGGTTGCCAAGGAACATGTATAAAGGATCCATGGACAAGCCA
>NW_028078745.1:0-869 GCF_014824575.4 Sturnira hondurensis | reverse complement strand
TACCATTTCTAAATATAAATCTTATATTTACACTAGCTGCTTTGAAGTTATGATCTGCTGAATAAAACATAGGAACATACTCAGGGACAGGTTGTGTTGAGTTTCGGTTTTTTATTGTGTTGTACCTCCTAAGAATAGTCACACTCTTCTGATTCTTTTCCTGTCTTGTAATTTTTTACTGAAACAGATTTTGTTGCAAATATATTGTGTTATCTCTATTTTTTACTTTTCCCCACAAAAGTCACTATTTTTCATGTCTGTTTTCTTATAAAACTGTCTATGTTAAATCTGTTCTTTGTACTGCATGGCTATTGCTATGTCCTCTTAGTTTTTCCTTTTCTTTTTAATGCACTTATTTTTAAGCATAGCTTCATGGGTTCACCTCTTTGTCTACATAGCTTAGGGATAGCCAATGATGCACAGAGATTATGATCGGTCATGCTGATTAAGTCTCTCATCTTCTGTGACATGGACATGGGTATGCACTGCATAGCACATTCAATTTTTAGGCTATTTAGAGTCTTCCACAGCTCATATTTTCTTCAATGTCTTTTCATGTCTCTTCTGTACATGCTCATAGCCTCAGGGTTGACCAGGAGTGTTTGGCTACTTGGGGCTCTTTTGGGTCCACACAGCACACACACAACTTCAGCCAGGATTATGCTCACTGCAGCCATGACCACAACCTCAAACCAGGAACCCCCCTGGCTTTTCCTGCTCACATACAGCTGATTTTGTCAGTTCACCATTGCATCAATCCCCACCCCAAATTATGTGAGGTCTCTTCAACAGTGTAATTTCACTGCCAGTCCTCACAGTCCACCCTACCCTGGGAGACTGACCCTTCATGCCCATCAAACAAGGTGGTA
>NW_028078744.1:0-839 GCF_014824575.4 Sturnira hondurensis | reverse complement strand
TGTGAGCATCCTGATAAATAGCGTCTTGAATTGTGCTTCTGAGAGGCTGGCACTTTCTTGGTCGCTGAGAGTTATTGGCTCTGGGACTTTGAGTTCTTCTTGCACCATCTTTTGGGCTGTTCATGCCTGTTCAGTAGCAGGATTAGAGCCCTAAAGTTTTCACTAGAACAGGGCAACTAAGTCGCTGGGTTGTGACGTTGTATGTGGGGGCAGGGTCAAAGAGGGACAATGGCTTCCCATATGCCGCCTGCTGCCACAGCCCTGGCGCCACAGCCACCACCATCACCAGGCCCATGTGTTTCATTCCACTGCACTCGAGTGTGCCACCACCATCTGCCCTCCACCACTGGGTTCGCCCCCTGGGGCCTGTGTGGTCCGTCTCACTGTGCGCGAATGTGCGACCGCAGTCAGTCTGCCTCGCACCCAGACTAGGTCCGGGCTGCCTGCGCTCCTAGGTCTGTCCTGCCCGACCCATCTCTGCTGCTGGCTCCGCCTTTCTTACCATCCCCGTTGAATGGTTTGTAGTTGTCGGACTTCCGTATAATTCCATTTTCTGGTCTTTGGGTGTGTCCTAGTTCTTCAAACTTTTGTTGTGTTCAAACTTGGTTGTGGGAGAAGGCACAGTGTTTCCACCTATGCCTCCATCTTGGCGGAAGTCCTGAGTCACGTTTTCATGTAGGCTCAGCAGCTGTAATTTCTAGAAATCACCAGTAGGTGTCCCTACTAGTAGTTTTGGCTGTGGAAGGGGCTCCAGTCACTTCTAGTTCACTTAGTAATGGGCATCATAAAAAAATTTCCCACTGTATAATGCAGGCAATTAAATCCTATTTAATATATTT
>NW_028078743.1:0-650 GCF_014824575.4 Sturnira hondurensis | reverse complement strand
GGGGAATTTTGTAGTAATTCATCCACTTTTGTGTAGCAACTAAATAGCAGGAGTACAGGAACTCGCAGCAACTACAGGGCAGAACGGTAGCAACTCCAGACCAGCAGCTCCGCAGGATTTAAGAGCTTTGAGACCAGCCACGCCTCCATCCAAAAGCCAACCCTGCTGCTGAAACTCTGTGTGACCTGGAGCAAAGAACTTAACCTCTGGGTTTCATTTTGTTCCCCCTTAAACGTGGGAATAAGATCACATCTCCCCTCCAGAGCGCTGTGAAGATTTAATGAGATCATGCGTAAAATACTCTGCACATGGCAGGGCCCAGGAAATCTCTGTCGATGCCGGGTGCCTCTGACGTTTCCAGGGAGACTGCTACTTTAAAAATGTTTAGGAAGATCATTCATGACATCAGAGTTGTTGTAGCTACATCTGGTAGTCTAACTTCACTCCTGAGTGGAGTTTAGCACAGATGTGAAGAGGGTGATATGTGCTTAAATCAAATTTGCTATTTTTAATAGGCTTGTCTGAAAATTCACTTTGATCCTTGAACACGTATCTCCCTCGGTGTGTGTCACTGAGTACTGCCAAAGCCTGTCAGTCGGAGCTGGCTGGGTGAGCGTGAGACACATTAATGCACACACACACTTTCCAGG
>NW_028078741.1:0-531 GCF_014824575.4 Sturnira hondurensis | reverse complement strand
TCTCCCTGTCAATCCCTGATGAATGAGAAACACCAAATGGTGACTGTGTGACAGGGAGACCTGACTGTCACCAACCTGATGAGTCACCAGGGTGAACGTCCCCACTGTCAGGACAGGGAGGTATAGTGTCCAGTCCTTGTTCCTTCCTCTTCCACAGTCCTGCCTCCCTTGGTGGCCTCATCCACACTCACGGGTTTAAATGTCATTCTTATAGCATCACCTCCAAGTCTATGTCTCCAGCCCAGACATGTCTCCTCAAGGTCCCCACACTCATCTGTCCAACCTGACTCCTCACTGGTGTGTGTAACAGATGTCTCACCTTGACCTTCTCTTCAGCTGAATGCTTGAAATGCCCACCCCTCCCCAACACTCCTACCAGCATCTTCCCTGTATCTGCTGATTGAACCCCATCTTTCTGCTGGTACAGCAAAGATATGGGGTGTCCTCCTTGACTCCTTCCCACACCCCAGATTGAATCCCTAGGAAATGCTGTGAAATCCACCTTCCAAATGCATTCAGTGTCCAGTCCCT
>NW_028078740.1:0-1758 GCF_014824575.4 Sturnira hondurensis | reverse complement strand
TGTATTATTGGATGCAGTTTGTCAATATTTTGTTGAGGATTTTAGCGTCTATGTTCATCAGTGATACTGGCCTGAAGTTTTCTTTCTTTGTTGTGTGTTTATCTGGTTTGGGGATTAGGATGATGCTGGCTTCATAAAAAGAGTTTGGGAGTCTTCCATCATTTTGGATTTGGGGGACTAGTCTGTGAAGGATAGAGGTTAGCTCTTCCTTAAATGCTTTGTAGAATTCTCCTGTGAAACCATCTGGTCCAGGGCTTTTGTGTGTTAGGAGTTTTTTGATTACTGCTTCAATTTCATTAGCTGTTATTGGTCTGCTCAGGCTTTCTGCTGCTGCTTCACTGAGTTCTTCATAGTAATTTATTACAATCCTTTCTATTTCTGTGGTGTCAGTTATAATCTTTCCTCTTTCATTTTTGATTGTGTTTATTTGGGTTCTCTCTCTTTTTTTCTTGATGAGCCTGCTTAAAGGCTTGTTGATTTTGTTTATCTTTTCAAAAAACCAGCCACTGAACTCACTGATCTTTAGAGTTGTGCTTTTAGTCTCTATGTCATTTAATTCTGCTCTGATCTTGGTTATTTTCTTCCTTGTACTTGCTCTGGGCTATCTTTGTTGTTTTTCTTCGAGTTCTTGTAGGCATAGGGTTAGGTTGTTTGTTTGAAATGTTTCTTTTATAGGTAGGCCTGTATTGCTATGGTCTTCCCTCTCAGGACTGACTTCGCTGTGTCCCATAAGTTTTGGGTTATTGTGAGTTCATTTTTGTTTGTTTCCAGAAACTTTTTGATTTATTCTCTAATTTCATTCTTGACCCGTTCATTGTTTAATAGCATGTTATTCAGTCTCCATGATTTTGAGTGTTTTGGGTCTTTTCCCTTGGGGCTGGTTTCCAGTTTTAGTCCCTTGTGGTCAAAGAAAATGATGGGGATGATTTCAATTTTCTTAAATTTGTTGAGGCTCATTTTGTGACCTCTCTTTGGTCTCTCTTTGAAAATGTTCCATGTGCATTTGAAAAGAATGTGTAGTTAGCTTTTTTGGGATGAAGGGCTCTCTATATATATCAATTAAGTCCATTTCATCTAAGGCATTGTTCAATGCCACGATATCTTTGTTGATACTTTGTTTGAAAGATCTGTCCATTTGTGACAGTGGGGTGTTAAAATCCCTACCATGATTGTGTTGCTGTCAATATCTTTCTTGAAGTCCTGTAAGATTTTCTTTATGTATTTGGGTGTTCCCATGTTGGGTGCATATATATTTACAATGTTTATGTCTTCTTGGTGGAGTCTTCCCTTGAGTATTATGAAGTGACATTCTGGGTCTCTCTTTATGGCCTTTTTTTTTTTGAAGTCTATTTTGTGTAATATGAGTATTGTTACCCCATTTTTGTCTTTCTTACTTACTTACTTTCTTTCTTTCTTTTTTTTTTTTGCTCTTCATTTGCTTGGAAAATTTGTTTCCAGCCCTTCACTTTTAGTCTGTGTAGGTCTTTGTCCTGAGGTGGGGCTCTTTTAGGCAGCATATGTGTGGGTCATGCTTTCTTATCCATTCAGCTATTCTGTGTCTTTTGATTGGAGTATTTTATCCATTTATGTTTAAGGTTATTATTGATAGGTACTTATTCATTGCCATTTTTGTACCTGTGCTCCTCTCTGTCTCTCTCTTTTCCTTCCTTTCCTCAAAGCAGTCCTTTTAGCATCTCTTGCATAGGTGGTTTGGTGGAAGTGTATTCTTTTAGACTTCTTTTGTCTTGGAAGCTCTTT
>NW_028078739.1:0-533 GCF_014824575.4 Sturnira hondurensis | reverse complement strand
GACTGTCCCGCGGGACGGAACAGTATAGGACACCAGAGTGCCCCCGCCCCACTCCCTGCACTATGAGATTTTCTAGAAGTGGCTGGAGAAAAACAGAGAGGCAGCCTGGTTCCTCTCTTACCCCAGCTCACCTTAGAGCCCTGGCCTAATTTGTCCTGCTTCCTTATTCTCTATCAAGCCAGGATACCTCACAGAAGAGCAAGGAGGACCACCAGATGTGGGTGGCAGAACCTGGGCTTGAGTCCCAGTTCCACCACCTGAAGAACCCATGCCTCAGTTCCCCAACCCGTGAAATGGGGGTGATGCCTGCCTCACAGGGTTGTTGTGAGGATCGTGCCCATAGTGCTTGGTACACCAGGGTGGCAGAAGATGAGTCTCCCCCGTGCTGGATCCTGAGTGAAGGGGGGAATTAGGGTCACAATCAGGCCTCGGACACTTCCTTTTTTTTTTTACTTATTGACAGAGAGAAAGAGGGGAGGTATTACCTTGTTGTTCCACTTATTTATGCATTCATTGGTTGCTTCTTATACATG
>NW_028078738.1:0-1368 GCF_014824575.4 Sturnira hondurensis | reverse complement strand
TTGATTTCTCCCCTAATTTCAATCTTGACCCATTCATTGTTTAATAGCATACCATTCGGTCTCCATGATTTTGGGTGTTTTGATTTTTTTCCTTTGGGGTTAGTTTCTAATTACAGTCCCTTGTTGTTGGAGAAAAGGCTTGGTATGATTTCAATTTTCTTAAATTTGCTGAGGCTCGTTTTGTGTCCTATCATGTGGTCTATCTTTGAAAATGTTCCATGTGCATTTGAAAGGAATGTGTATTTAGCTTCTTTGGGATGAAGGGCTCTATATATATCAGTCAAGTCCATTTCATCTAGGGTGTTGTTTAGTGCAGCTATATCTTTGTTGATATTTTGTTTCGAAGATCTGTCCATTTTTGACAATGGGGTGTTAAAATCCCCTACTATAATTGTGTTGCTGTCAATATCTTTCTTGAAGTCCTCTAGGATTTTTCTTATATAATTGGGTGCTCCTATGTTGGGTGCATATATATTTATGATGTTAATGTCTTCTTGGTGGATTCTTCCCTTGAGTATTATGAAGTGACCTTCTGGGTCTCTCTTTATGGCCCTTTTTTGAAATCTATTTTGTCTGATATTAGAATTGTTACCCCGACTTTTTTTCTTGACCATTTGCTTGGAAAATTTGTTTCCATCCTTTCACTTTTAGTCTGTGATGGTCTTTTGACCTGTGGTAGGTCTCCTGTAGGCAGCGTATGTGTGGGTCATGCTTTCTTATCCATTCAGCTATTCTATGTCTTTTGAGTGGATAATTTAATCCATTTACATTTAAAGTTATTATTGATAGGCACTTATTCATTGCCATTTTTTTACCAGAGTTCCTCTCTGTCTCTCTCTTTTCCTTCCTTTCCTTAAATTGGTCCTTTTAGTATTTCTTGTAGAGCTGGTTTGGTGGAGGCATATTCTTTTAGAGTTCTTTTGTCTCGGAAGCTGTTTATTTGGCCTTCTATCTTGATTGAGAGCCTTTCTGGGTAAAGTAGCCTTGGTTGTAGCCCTCTGGTTCTCATTAGTTGAAATATTTCTTGCCATTCTCTTCTTGCTTGGAATGTTTCCATTGAGAAGTCAGTAGCTAACCTTATTGGGGCTCCCTTTTATGTTACTTCCTTTTTCTCCCTTGCTGCCTTTAAGATTCTCTCTTCGTCTTGGAATTTTGCCATTTTAATGATCAAGTGTCTTGAAGTGGGCCTCTTTGGGTTCCTCTTGAATAGGACTCTCTGTGATTCCTGGATTCACGTAAGTTTTTCTCTTGTCAAATTTGGAAAATTTTTCATCATTAATCTTTCAAATAGGTTTTCTATCCCTTGTTCTTCTTCTTCTCCTTCTGGTATTCCTATTATTCGGATATTATTACATTTCATGTTGTCTT
>NW_028078737.1:0-582 GCF_014824575.4 Sturnira hondurensis | reverse complement strand
GTCTTGAACTATGCATCTGAGAGGCTGGCAATCTGTTGGTCGCTTAGAGTTACTGGCCCTGGGACTTGAGTTCCTTTTGCGCCATCTTTTGGGCTGTTCGTGCCTGTTACTTAATCAGGATTTGAGTCCTAGGTGTTCACCAGAGCAGGGCAACTCAGTTGCTGGGTGGTGACACTGTATGTGGGGTGGGGTGAAAGAGGAGCAATGGTGTCCTGTCTGCCACCTCCCGCGGCTACCACCACAGGTGCCGCAGCTGCCACCTTCACCGGGACCTGCGAGTTTCGTCCGACTGCACGAGAGTGTGCCACCGCCATCAGCCCTCTACCACTGGGTTCGCTTGCTGGGGCCTATCCCATCCGTCTCACTGTGCGCCAGTGTTCGACCTTAGTCAGACTGCCCCACACCCTGACTGTGTCCGGGCTGCCTGCGTGCCTAGGTCAGGGGATCTTTCCTGCCCGACCCCACTCCGCTGCTGGCTCCGCCCCTCTTACCATCCCGGTGGAAAGGTTCGTTGTTGTGGACTTCTGTATCATTCAATTTTCTGTTCTTTGGCTGTGTCTTTGTTCTCCAAACCTTTGTTGT
>NW_028078736.1:0-1393 GCF_014824575.4 Sturnira hondurensis | reverse complement strand
TAATTGGGATTGTTAGCAGATTAGGCACTACAGAAAAAAGAAAAGTGAACTTGAAGTCATAACAATAGAAACTATCCAAAATGAAACTTAGAAAAAATACTTTAAAAATGGAAGCACCACTGAACTGTGGGACAACTTTAACGGGCCTGACGCATGGGTGGTTTAGAGACGGAGTCTCCAAAACTGGGCTCAGGGTCAAAAACGGTGTTTGAGGAAATAATGGCCCAAACGTCATAAATCTGATAAAAACAGTAAACTCTCAGATTCAAGAGGCTCAGCAAACCTCCAGCACAAAAGTGTGAAAAAGGCATGGGGCACAGCACAATCAGAGCCAGCAATGAAGAGAGAATCAAAAACAGCTGAGAAAAAAGGGGTGTTATTAAAGGGAAAGGAAAATAACGATGACAGATTTCTTGTCAGAAACAAAGCAAACTGGGAGACAGTGGAATTTTTGAAGTACTAAAAAGAAAAAAATGATTAAACTAGAATTTTATACCCATGAAATATTTTTTTAGAAATGAAGATGATCAAGAGAATGAGAAGACAAACCACAGACTGGGAGAAAATATTTGCAAAAGACATAACTGATAAAAGACTGTTATCCAAAACATGCAAAGAACTCTTAAAACTCAACAATAAGAAAACAAACAAATAGACTTCCGCCAAGATGGAGGCATAAGTGGAAACACTGTGCCTTCTCCCACAACCAAGTTTGAATACAACAAAGTTTGGAGAACAAAGACACAGCCACAAAACAGAAAACTGAATTATACGGAAGTCCAACTACAACTAACCGTTCAACGGGGACGGTAAGAGGGGCAGAGCCAGCAGTGGAGCTGGGTCGGGCAGGAAAGATCCCCAGACCCAGGCACGCACATAGCCCGGACCCAGTCAGGGTGTGGGGCAGACTGACCACGGTCACACATTCGCACACAGGGAGACTGACCACGCAGGCCCCAGGGGGCGAGGGCTGGCGGCGGTGGCACACTTGCGTGCAGTGGGACGAAACGCATGGGCCCGGTCATGGTGGCAGCTGCCGCACCTGTGGGGGCCGCGGCAGGAGACGGCAGACAGACGCCATCGTTCCTCGTTGACCCCGCCCCCACATACAACGTCACAACCCAGCAACTGAGTTGCCCTGCTCTGGTGAACGCCTAGGGCTCCGATCCTGCTACATAACAGGCACGAACAGCCCAAAAGATGGCACAAGAAGAACTCAAAGTTCCAGAGCCAATAACTCTAAGAGACCAACAGATTGCCAGCCTCTCAGAAGCACAGTTCAGGACTCTGTTTATCAGGACGCTCACAGAACTGGTTGATTATAGTCACATATTAGAGGAGCATATGAAGGCTAAACTAATTGAAATGAAGGGAGATGCACAGGAAACCAATA
>NW_028078735.1:0-2219 GCF_014824575.4 Sturnira hondurensis | reverse complement strand
CCTGGGCCCCAGAGCCAACTTGTCATGAGGGGACACGCCCCTTCCCTGAGCATCAAATCAGAAATAGATGTGCAGGTGAACAAGCTTGGAGTGAGAAGAACACTAGTGGCTCAACTGACAGGAGTCCAAGAGTCATTCTCACCCTCTGTGCTCACAGTGTGTGACTTCAGGTGTGTTTCATCTCATCTGCAGATCTTCATGACGCCCTGGTTTGCTGTGTGTACAACTCTCTGGGCTTTTGCATCTGAGGCTTTCTCATGCCTTTAGGACTCTTGGGTTCCAGGTTGTCTGTCAACCTCCTTTTCTCCTTTGCTGGTCATCCAGCATCTGCACACTATCCTTCCGGCCACAGCGTGACCCTCCTGGTCTCAGGTGGCCCAGCCTCAGGGGCAGGCTCGTCACCACCTGAGGGTCCTTTCGTTCTGTTTCCTCTCCATCCCCCAACAAATGTGGCCCCTGACACTTGCCCCACAGTACAGTACCTTTAGAACCTCCTGGGTATGGGGAGAGTCAGCAGCTAACACATCCAGCTCACCCCTTGGGAACTAGCTTTCTGCGTGGTGTTCAGCTCTACAGGTGCCCTGCTGTCCCCTAGGATTGCTGAGGGATGTGGGGAGAGGGGGATGCCTCCAGGTTGAGAGAGTATAAATGCTCTTTTTAAATTGAGACATTATTCCATGGGGAATATCTCTCTCTGAAGGATTTCTGACATTAATTATAATAAATATCACAAGTCTTTAAACACCTGTAGCTAATCTACCCACATTTCCATGCTTTGCGGGAACCCTAACTTCCTTCAGGTTTCTGGGCAGGGCCAGGTGACAGCAACAGTACCGGAAACTGCCTTCCGGTCGTTGGTTCAATTCCCAGTCTAGGGCACAAACCTGGGTTGCAGGCCAGGTCCCCAGTAGGGGGCGCACAAGAGGCAACCACACACTGATGTTTCTCTCCTCTTTCTCTCTCTCCTACCCTCTAAAAATAAATAAATAAAATCTTTTTTAAAGAGGAAAAGAAACCATGCATTTCTTTGCTGTCATCATGAGCGATAGATGGATATTCGTTGCCTTGAAGTGAAAAGTTCCTTGAAGCTGTCAGGGACAAGGTTGACAGTCCTGGATGGTGTGTCATCTCCCCAGGCCTGTTCATGCAAACCTGGAAAAGGAAAGCTAATGTGGGCATGGGACTGGGAGAGGTGGAGGGGACAAATCCACAGGTGTTGAGGAACAGACTTGAGTGATTTCTTCCTCCTTGGTTTGTGAGGTCTGAGACCCAGGAACATTACTTCCCATCCCGTGTATAAACAGGAACAGTGATCCTTCAGCTGCATGACGTCCATGAGCAGCAAATCCTACCCCCTCTGTAAGCAGCAGGACAGTGCTGAGACAGGCAGACTACAACCCAAGGCCTGAGCCTGCCTGGCTGGCTGCAGCCACTTTGAGCTCGCTTCCTGAGTGGGGCGGAGTGTTTTTGTGCAGGCAGCTGCCAAGCCTGCAGGGCTGTGTCAAGGCTGCTGGCACAGAGGTACAGGGCTGAGTCACTCAGCTCCAGCGAGCTCGAGGTCAGCTCAGAGTGGAAGTCACCAAACTGCTTCACTGAGAAGTGACCGGGCATGTTTCCTTTTTGTCTCTCTTCCTCATTGTAATACTCAACCAGGAAATCAGGGCCCTGACCCTGGGGCTGTTTGTACCAAAACACAGAGCGGTGCCCAGAGATATAGGAACAGTTCAGCGTCATTTGCTGTTTTCTTGCTTTGATCAGGTGTTTTGGGGTCTGCGTGACTGCAGAGTCCACTGGGCCTGTTGGGAGTGACAGAGAGAAGTCCAGGGGCAGAGCAGAGGAAGCCTCCCACACCAGCCATCACCCCAGACTTCTATGTCAGGGATGTGACTGCGTGTTCAGGACTTACACACAGTGTCAGGGGCTCACCTGCTCCCAGGAGACAAAGGGCCACACAGCAGAGGAGCCTGGGGCCCATGGCAGCTTCCCAGAACTTCTCCCAGCTCAGGGTGGGGTCCCCTGGGGTGAGCGGTCCACAGTTCCAGACTCCCTGTGCCCTGATAGGAGCATTTGCGATGACGTCACTGCTCTGATGGGACTCTCCAAGGAGGCTGCTCCCCAGTGCTCTGAACCCTCGGCGGGACCCAGGATTGAGAATCTATACATCATTCCCTGTCCTGTAGAGCCCCACAACTAAGGGTTGAGTGCAGCTCCAGCACTGT
>NW_028078734.1:0-773 GCF_014824575.4 Sturnira hondurensis | reverse complement strand
ATATATAATCAGTTAAGTCCATTTCATCTAGGGCATTGTGCAATGCCACCATATATTCATTGATATTTTGCATGTAAGATCTGTCCATTTTTGACAGTGGGGTGCTAAAGTCCCCTAGTATGATTGTGTTGCTGTCAATATCTTTCTTGAAGTCCTCCAAGATTGTCTTTATATATGTGGGTACTACTATGTTTGGTGCATATATATTTGCAATATTTCTGTCTTCTTGGTGGATTCTTCCCTTGAGTATTATGAAGTTGCCTTCTGGCTCTTTTATACCCCCTTTTTTGAAGTCCATTTTTTCTGATATGAGTATTGCTACACTGTTTTATTTCCCCACCCATTTGGTTGGAAAATTTGTTTCAAGCCCTTCACTTTTAATCTGTATAGGTCTTTTGTCCTGAGGTGGGTCTCTTGTAGGCAGCATATGTGTGGGTCATGCTTTCTGATCCATTCAGTTATTCTATGTTATTCGATTGGAGCATTTATTCCATTTATGTTTAAGGCTATTATTGATAGGTACTTATTCATTGTCATTTTTATACCTGTATTTCGCTCTCTCTGACTCGCTCCTTTCCTTCCTTTCCTTAAAGCAGTCCCCTTAGCATATCTTGCAGAGCTGGTTTGGTGGAGGTGTATTCTTTTACACTTCTTTTGTCTTGGAAGCTCTTTTTCTTTCTTTCTTTATTTTTAAATATATTTTATTGATTATACCATTATAGTTGTTCTATTCCCCCCTTCATTCCCCTCCACCCGGCACACTCCCTCCCCCA
>NW_028078733.1:0-2021 GCF_014824575.4 Sturnira hondurensis | reverse complement strand
TGGACTTTTGATAAACTTACAAACAAACCAACTGTCTCATGTTGTTATTTGCATTAGGAACCTTCAAGTTGGCTTCTAGTGAAGTACCTGTTAAAATTTCTGGTCATTGAAAAATCAGGTTTTGTTTTTTTCTGTTCCCTTTTGCTGTGAGTTGTAGACTCATATGGGTTTTAATGCTTAGAAAAGATTTTTTTCTGGGTTTTCTCTTCAGTGCTGAAAATATCTTTCTTTTTTTCACTGCCTTTTTTTTTTAACTGGGAAACACAAGATGCAAAGATTTTCTAATGTGAGTTTAGAATGTGAAATTAAGGAAGCAAGTCATTCTATGTGGAAGAACTTGTAATTTTTAAAGACTTGACTGGTTCATGACAATCGAAGCAGCAGAGTGCAAGATGCTGTGGGGGGAAAACCAGAGGCTCAGCAGCCAAAAGCCTAGGCCTGGTCTTGTTCCCCCAGGAAAAATTTTTACCTCTGTTGGTTGTCGGTTAAGTCACCTTCAAAGTCAGGAGGTGAATTGGAGAACATTTCACACACCCAACATATTCTTTCTTTCATTCAATAATATTACTATACCCGTGCTAGATACCAAACAATGTGCTAGGTATTGGAAAAAAATAGTAAATAGGGTGATGCACAGTCCATTGCAATTTGGAGTTTGTATTCTTTTAGGGGTGATAGACAATTCATAATTTCACAAGTAACATTGTTTCAGACAATTATCAGTGCTACAAAAAGAAAAACGTTGACCCTGTTTTTTCTTAATTTGTGGATGTATTTTTTTAAATTTATTTTTAGACTCAGGGAAAGGGAGGGAGAATGAGAGGGAGAGAAACATAAATATGTGGTNCAATTCATAATTTCACAAGTAACATTGTTTCAGACAATTATCAGTGCTACAAAAAGAAAAACGTTGACCCTGTTTTTTCTTATTTTGTGGATGTATTTTTTAAAATTTATTTTTAGACTCAGGGAAAGGGAGGGAGAATGAGAGGGAGCGAAACATAAATATGTGGTTTCCTTTCATGTGGCCCCCACTGGGGTCCTGGCCCACAACCCAGGCATACAGCCTGGATGGGAATCAAACCATTGACCCTTTGGTTGGCAACCTGTGCTCAATCCATTGAGCTCTACCGGCCAGGGTTGGCCTTGCTTTTGTTCTCTTCTTTAGTAGTCTTGACCCCTTACAGGACTTGGCATACACTGAGTCCATTTTTCCAGAATATGCACAAGTCCCTTCCACCCTTCTTGGAGGTCTCAGCTCTGTTGTCGCTAAAAGGTCTTCGGTGGCCACCATGGTTAATGTTGGCCAATCCTGACCCAGTCACTAAATAACAGCATGTCACCAGGTTTTATTTTATTTGGAGCACTTAGGTCTCTCTGAAACAATATTCTTCTTGCTCAAAACAACATTTAGAAGAATGTGATCTCCAAAAACCAGTATTTCTGTTAATATGCTGTGCGGCAAATTATTTCATTTCCATCTTAGCCAAACTGTGCCCTCATCTATATATATAGAATGAAGGTAATATTCCTGAGATATCTTTAAGAAGCATTCTGATGAATATTTTAAGAAGTATTAGTGACTGAACATACCTCTATTAATGTATTTATTTATTCATCTATTTATCTGTTTTACATTTCCTTAGAAAAAAATTACATAAATGGATCAGAAATTTCTCCTTCAGTACAGGAACTTAGACAATGCTCTTAAATCCTCTAAATCTCCATTTTAATGGAGCTAATAATCCCTGCCTGTGTGTTTTCTTTTTTTTTTATTCTTAAACACTATATTTGAAAGCTGCTAAAAAGTGTCAATGCATAAGGATAGTATGCCTAATAGAGTGTCCTTGAATTAGCATTAGTAGCTTAGTAAATATCTGTAAAAGTCCCCAGCACACTGCTTCAAAGTGCTCTTACCTACAGCATAACTCGTGACTTGAGAAAATATCAATATCCCCAGACTATTAATTAAGAATCTCAATTATATGTGACAACAAAGAATAATGCAAAGTGTGAAGCAA
>NW_028078732.1:0-584 GCF_014824575.4 Sturnira hondurensis | reverse complement strand
GCCTGCAGGGAACTGGCCTGCAACCCAGGCATGTGCCCTGACTGGGAATTGATCTGCGATCCTCTGGTTCACAGGCCTGTGCTCAATCCACTGAGCTATGCCAGCCAGGGCTTTGTTTGTATGTTTAAAAACCAAGACTTAATTACAGTTTTGGCTCTCTCATAAACGGAATCTTAAACCAGTCACTCATGTATGGCTTGATCAACACTAGTTAGGTCACCTGCCCAATGTCACCTAAAGGCAAGTAGCTTTGTATTGACCGATTTGCATTTTTGCCTCCTATAATTTCCTATTTTCTGCTCTCTTCTACCTATAAAAGTCTTTCATTTTGTACAGCAATTCAGAGCTCCTTTCTATCTGCTAGATTGGTTGCTGTCCAATTCATGAGTCATTACATACAGCCAATAAAATCTTTGAAATTTACTTAGTTGAATTTTGGTTCTTAACATTAACATCTAGTTTTTCTATTTGATGAGAGAAATGAAAATACAGAGCAAATTGCTATAACAGCTATGATAGAGTTAGAGATAAGTACATTATAGCTGTATTATCTACCACAGTTTTGGCAAAAGACAATTCTTCAG
>NW_028078731.1:0-698 GCF_014824575.4 Sturnira hondurensis | reverse complement strand
CTCCTAGAGCTACCCCTCCCTTCTCTGCCACGAACAGTTGGAAGGGTTTAGTGAAATCCGTCAGGGCCAGAGCTGGGGCAGATACGAGGGCCTCTTTCAGTGCCTGAAAGGCCTGCCTCTCCTTATCTGTCCATGTAAACTGCTCTTCCTTGCCTCGGGTTAGCTCCTGTAGCGGTGTTGCCAGTTCTACAAACCCTAATATCCATAATCAGCAGTAGCCAACTGCCCCCAGGAACTCCCGTACTTGCCTCTTGGTGGTGGGCTCAGGAATCTGCAAGACTGTCTGTATCCGCTGACTTGTCAGAGTCCTCTGCCCCCCTTGTAAGTTATAACCCAAATAACTTACAGTTAGAGTCACAATCTGGGTTTTCTTGGCGGAGACTCGGTATCCCTTCCTCTCGAGGTCCCACAGCAAATCTATGGTGGCTTCTTCGCACTCCCCTCTGGTCCTGGCAGCTATGAGGATATTATCCACATACTGGAGCTGCACAATCGATGGGTGGGAGGAACGGAAAACCTGCAAGTCTTTACTGAGGGCCTCGTTGAAAATAGTGGGGGAGTTCTTTAACCGTTGTGGGAGCCTGGTCCATGAGAATTGGCCTAATTTTTCCACTCGAAGACAAATATTTCCTGGCTCTGGGGGGCCAGGGGAATACAGAAGAAGGCGTCCTTCATGTCTAGGATGGAGTAATAAGTGT
>NW_028078730.1:0-962 GCF_014824575.4 Sturnira hondurensis | reverse complement strand
GATATGGAGATCATTTGAAGGATTATCAGTTTGGAAGGGAAAGGGGAAAATAAGGCAAAAGCCCAGGAATTAAGAAGTACAAATTGGTAGGTATGGAATAGTAGGGAGATGGTAAGAACAGTATTAAAACTGGAGTATCCAAAGACCTTATATGCATGACCCACGGACATGAACTAAGGGAGAAATTACCGGAGGGAAAGAGGGTACTGGATGGAGTGGGGCCTAGTTGAAACAACTGTAATAGCATAAGCAACGAAAATATAAAAAATAAATAAATACTACTCCTTCTTTGCAAAAAAGTAAATAAATGAGATGTCGACATATTTTGCTGAGTCCAAATAAACTGTTCAGTGATAAAGTGGTATGTATGCATATATATGTTCATTCACATACATTTTTATTTCAAATAAACACACAGACATATGGACACAAACAGATTCATATATAATCTCATATTTGAGAAGAAATGAGAGAAAGTTGAAAAAATTGAAATAAAAAGAATAAATGTTTAAATTAACAAAAATTTAAAGATGTAGAAAATTAAACACAAAGATTTAAAGTACATGGTAGACATAAATTTAAATGAATTTCTTTTCCTATATAACTCCTTCAAAAGCATCAAATATGAAGCACATTGACACTTATGCAAAAAGAAATTCTCTACTAGCCAGAGAGGCTAAATAGCTACAAAATTATTATACGTGTCTTCCTCTTAAGTGGAGATTGTAATGAAAAATTTTTACTTGAGGCGGGCGGGGGGCTAAACGAATGAAATAAGACACTTTATCTCAGTTTCTTCAATGAAATTTCTTTGGATAAATATTTGTTTTCAATTATTAATGCTAATGTAAAATTATCACACCAGTGACTTAAAAACAAACACATTTGTGCTCTTATATTCCTGAGGTCTCATGGGCTAAAATCAAGACATTTGGAGAGCTAGCTCTCTTCTGGAGGCTACA
>NW_028078729.1:0-650 GCF_014824575.4 Sturnira hondurensis | reverse complement strand
TATGTGGGGGTGGGGTCAAAGAGGGACAGTGGCTTCCCATCTGCCACCTGCCACCGCGGCTGTGGCGCCACAGCCACCACCGTCACCAGGCCCACGCGTTTCGTTCCACTGCATGCGAGTGTGCCACCGCCGTCAGCCCTCCACCACTGGGTTCGTCCCTTGGGGGCTGTGTGGTCCGTCTCACTGTGCACGAATATGCGACCGCAGTCAGTCTGCCCCACACCCCGACTGGTTCCGGGCTGCCTGCGCGTCTAGGTCGGGGGATCTGTCCTGCCTGACCCAGCTCCGCTGCTGGCTCCACCTCTCTTACCGTCCCCGTCGAACGGTTCGTAGTTGTCGGACTTCCGTATAATTCCGTTTTCTGGTCTTTGGGTGTGTCCTAGTTCTCCAAACCTTTGTTGTGTTCAAATTTGGTTGTGGGAGAAGGCACAGTGTTTCCACCTATGCCTCCATCTTGGCGGAAGTCTACCACTTTTTTGAGTTTCACTTTTAGATGTTATCTAACGCTATTACTTGTTTATCTCTATTGTACTCTTTTTTTCATACACCACACACTTACTCATTTCTTCCCTCCCTTCCTTCCTTTCTTCCTTTTTTTCCTTCCTTTCTCAAACCCTAACCCGAGCCTTTCTCCATTCTGGGCAAATTGC
>NW_028078728.1:0-1145 GCF_014824575.4 Sturnira hondurensis | reverse complement strand
CAGGGTGAGGGCCAGGGAGAGGGGGAGGATTAGGGTAAGGGTAAGGGTTAAGACTAGGGATAGGGCTAGAACTTGGTTAAGTATTCAGTTAAAATTAGGTTTAGGGAAGGGCCAGGGATAGGGTTAGGGTAGAAATAGTGTTAGCTTTAGGGTAAGGGCAAGAATTAAAGCTAGGGTTATGGTTAGTGTTAAGGTTAAGTCTAGAGTAAGGGTTAAGGTTAGAACTAGGGTAAGACATTTTAGTTTTAGGGTTATGGTTAGGGAAAGGACCATTGTTAGTGCTAGGGTTACAGTTTGTGCAAGAGCTAGGGTTAGGGTTAGTGTTAGCGTTAGTTCTAGGGTTAGGATTAGGGTTAGTTCTAGGGTTGGGGTTAGTATCAAGGTAAGGGCTAAAGATAGGCTTAGGTTTAGGTTTGGGTTAAAGACAAGGTTAGTGTAGTGGTTAGGTCTAGAGTTAAGCTTAGGGTTATGATTAGATCTAGGGTTAGGGCTTGGGCTTGGGCTAGGTCTCAAGATAGGGTTAGAGTTGGTGTTAGGGTTAGGTCTAGCATTAGGGTTAAGGTTAGATCTCGTGTTAGCCTTGTCATCAGGTTTACGGTTATGGTTAGGGTTAAGATTAGGGTTAGGACTAGGGTTATTGTTAGGGTTTGGATAGAGCTAGAGCTTGGTCTCAGGGTAGTGTTAGGGTTAGGTCTAATGTTATGTTTAGGGTTAGAATTAGGGCTAAGTTAGGGCTAGGTTTAGGTCTAGGGTTAGAGCTAGGGTTAGGGTTAAGGCTAGTGGTAGGGTTAGGGCAAGGGTTAGGGTTATGGCTAGAGTTAGGGTAAGGTTTAGGAGTAGGGCTAGGGCTAGGGTTAGTTTTAGGCTTAGGTTAGGGTTAGGTTTAAGGTTAGTTCTAGGGCTTGGGCTAAGGCTAGGATAGTGTGAGGTTTAAGTCTAGTGTTTGGGTGTCGGTTAGGGCTAGGGCTAGGGCTAGTGTTAGGGTTAGGTCTAGGGTTAAGGTAAGGTTCACGGCAGGAGTTAGGGTTACAGATAGAATTAGAGTTAGAGTTAGGATAAGTGGTAGGTGTAGAGTTCCGGTGAGGGTTAGGGAAATGTGTAAAATTAGGGTTAGGATTATGGTTAGGGCTAGGACTGGGGTTATC
>NW_028078727.1:0-1530 GCF_014824575.4 Sturnira hondurensis | reverse complement strand
GAACTAGAGAGCATTATGCTAAGTGAAATAAGTCAGGTGGTGAGGGACAAATGCTATATGATCTCACCTTTAAGTGGAGCCTAAGCAACAAAACAAATAAGCAAGCAAATTATAACCAGAGACATTGAAATTAAGAACAGTAAATCTGACAGTAACCAGAGGAGAAGTGAGAGGGGATAATGGGGAGGGAGAGGGGAAGGGTTTTCAGGAACAACTATAAAAGACATATGAACAAAACCAAGGGGTGGGGGTGGAAGCAGGGGAGGGAGGTGGGGATAGCTGGGGTGGGGGAGGGGAGTCCTGAGAGGTAAATGCAGACAACTGTACTTGAACAACAATAAAATACTTAAAAAAAAAAAGAGGCTGTGAGGTGACCCTTGACAAGAAAATTTGGTTTGAGAGACTGGAAGGGGGAGAAATAGTAAGAGTGTAGAATGGAAATAAGTTGTAGCAAGAAAGAAAACAAAATTTAAAATGAAAATAACAAGAGGAAAAATGAAGGTAAAATGGGGTAACAGAAAGGAGGCACAAAATATGTGAACTGAAATACACTGTAGTATAAAATCTAGTGACTTAATATAATATGTACAAACTTGCTGGATAAGACATGAATGTTAAAAAACTATGCAGGACTTCTGCAAAGATGGAGGCATAGGTGGAAACACTGTGCCTTCTCCCACAACCAAGTTTGAATACAACAAAAGTTTTGGAGAACTAGGACACACTCAAAGACCAGAAAACGGAATTATACGGAAGTCCGACAATTACGAACCGTTCAATGGGGACGGTAAGAGAGGCGGAGCCAGCAGCGGAGCTACGTCGAGCAGGAGAGATCCGCCCCCCCCCCCCCCCCCCCCCCNCCCCCCCCCCCCCCCCCCCCCCCCCCCGCCCGACCTAGGCGCGCAGGCAGCCCGGAACCAGTCGGGGTGTGGGGCAGACTGACCGCGGTTGCACATTCGCGCACAGTGAGACGGACCACGCAGGCCCCAGGGGGCGACCCCAGTGGTGGAGGGCTGACAGCGGTGGCACACTCGCGTGCAGTGGAATGAAACGCGTGGGCCTGGTGACGGTGGTGGCTGCGGTGCCAGTCGGGGTCGCGGCAGCAGGCGGCAGTGGGAAGCCATTGTCCCTCTTTGACTCCGCCCCCACATACAATGTCACAACCCAACGACTTAGTTGCCCTGCTCTAGTGAACACTTTAGGGCTCCGATCCTCCTACGGAACAGGCATGAACAGCCCAAAAGATGGCCCAAGAAGAACTCAAAGTCCCAGAGCCAATAACTCTAAGCGACCAACAGATTGCCAGCCTCTCAGAAGCCCAATTTAAAACACTATTTATCAGGATGCTCACAGAATTGGTAGATAATAGTCACAAATTAGAGGAACATATGAAGGCTAAACTAATTGAAATGAAGGGAGCTGTCCAGGGAACCAATAGCGATGGAAAGGAAACTGGGACTCAAATCAATGGAATGGATCAGAAGGAAGAACAAAACATCCGACCAGAAAGGAATGAAGAAATGAGAATTC
>NW_028078726.1:0-1321 GCF_014824575.4 Sturnira hondurensis | reverse complement strand
CCCTCCTACTTTGTTCTTCTTTCTTAACATTGCAGCTGCTATTCGGGGTCTTCTATGGTTCCATATAAATTTTTCAAGTGTTTGTTCTATGTCTGTGAAATATGCCATTGGTACTTTAATAGGTATTGCATTGAATCCGTAAACTACTTTGGGTAGTATGGAAATTTTGATGATGTTAATTCTTCCAATCCATGAACACGGTATACGTCTCCATTTGTTTGTGTCTTCCTTGATTTCTGTCTTCAGTGTTGTATAATTTTATGCATACATGTCTTTAACCTCCTTGGTTAGATTTATTCCCAGATATTTTATTTTTCTTTCAGCTATATCGAATGGGATTTTTTTCTTGATTTCTGCATCTGCTGATTCATTGTTAGTATACAGAAATGCCTTTGATTTCTGGATATTGACTTTGTATCCCGCTGTTTTGCCAAATTCATTTATTAGTTCCAGCAGTTTTTTTGGTAGAGGCTATAGGATTTTCCATGTACACTATCATGTCATCTGCAAACAATGCCAGTTTTGTTTCCTCCTTTCTGATTTGGATGCCTTTTATTTCCTTTTCTTGTCTGATTGCTATGGCTAGAAATTCCAATACTATATTAAATAGAAGTGATAAAAGTGGACAACCTTGTCTTGTTCCTGATCTTAGTAGAAAAGCTTTCAGTTTTTGCCCATTCAGTATGATGTTGGCTGTAGGTCTTTCATATATGGCCTTCATTATATTGAGGAATGCTCCCTCTATTTCCACTTTGCTGAGTGTTTTCATCATAAAAGGGTGTTGTACCTTATCTCAAAAGCTTTTTTGCATCTATTGATATGACCATGTGGTTTTTGTCCTTGCTTTTGTTTATGTGGTGTATTACATTTACTGATTTGCGGATATTGAACCATCCTTGCATCCCTGGGATGAATCCCACTTGATCGTGGTGTATGATCTTTTTGATGTATTGTTGGATGCGATTTCCCAATATTTTGTTGAGGATTTTAGCATCTATGTTCATCAGTGATATTGGCCTAAAGTTTTTTTTCTTTGTTGTGTCTCTACCTGGTTTTAGAATTAGGATAATGCTCGCTTCGTAAAAAGAGTTTGGGAGTTTCCCATCATTTTGGATTTTTTGGAATAGTCTGTAAAGAATAGGGGTTAGCTCTTCCTTAAAAGCTTTGTAGAATTCTCCTGTGAAACAGTCTGGTCTGGGGCTTTTGTGTGATGGGAGTTTTTTGATTACTTCTTCAATTTCATTTGCTGTTACTGGTCTGTTGAGGCTGTCTACTTCTTCTTCATTGAGTTTTGGAAGATTATATTTTTCTAGAAATTTGT
>NW_028078725.1:0-811 GCF_014824575.4 Sturnira hondurensis | reverse complement strand
CTGGCTTGTGTAGCTCAGTGGATTGAGCGCGGGCCTGCAAACCACACGATCGCGGTTCGATTCCCAGTCAGGGCACATGCCTGGGTTGCAAGCCAGTTCTCAGCAGGGGACTCACGAGAGGCAACCATACATTGATATTTCTCTCCTTCTCTCCTTCCCTCTCCCTCTAAAGATAAATAAATAAAAATCTTTAAAAAAATTTTTTAAAAAAGAAGCCTACCCTAATTCACATATTTTAGCGGAAAACCAGAGGGGGCGGGACATTACATACAAAGGAATGGCAAGTAGACTGGAAGCTGCTTTATGACCATGACAATCACTGGAAGCCAAGAAACAGTGGGAAAACATCTCTCAAAAATATCTAATGGAAAATGATTCCTATGCTAAACCTGAACATCTACTGCAACTACCTTTCACACGTTACACTGAGATTAAAGCATTGAAGCTAATTAGAAATTAAAGATCCTCATTACAATAACTTCTTATACATACAGTTTAAAAAGCAAGAAAAAGTCTTGGAAAAAGATTTGAGATATAAGTAAAAATTAGCAATAAAACTAAATCTAAAATATTAAGCCTTTTGCGTTCATTAAAATCTTTTGAGATAAAAATATTTCAAAAAGAGAACATGTTTGTTTTGTCACAAAATTTAAAATCTTCAGTTTTGGAATGTTTCCCCCCAATAAAGAAAGTTCATTTTTTGTCGTTGTTCAACTACAGTGGTCCCCATTTCCCTCCACTCTCCCCCACCCCACCACCCCCACCTCCAAACCTCAATCCTACTCCCCTTTGGCTTTGTCCATGGGTCCTT
>NW_028078724.1:0-1690 GCF_014824575.4 Sturnira hondurensis | reverse complement strand
TCAACCCGCTGGGGTCCCGCACCCTCCTCTCGGCCCT
This sequence comes from Sturnira hondurensis, assembly GCF_014824575.4. Classification (NCBI taxonomy): domain Eukaryota; kingdom Metazoa; phylum Chordata; class Mammalia; order Chiroptera; family Phyllostomidae; genus Sturnira; species Sturnira hondurensis. The sequence continues at coordinate 1,653 of NW_028078724.1, read as the reverse complement.
GCAGACAGAGTCGCCTAGGAGTCTCGGGCCTCGCCCGGCCGGGAAGATTGTTCCTTCAAAACCAGGCACACAGACCCTTCGGGTCGGGTACCAGACCCCCGGCTGGGGTCACCCCTCGAGCGCCCCGTCGCGTGCACTCACCCTGCTCCTCGGAGGACCCCGCCATCCTAAGAATCCTAGACTCGCAACCCTGGCGACTCCTACCCAGAATCTGATGCAACTGCCGGCCCGGAAGTCCCGCCCCCTCTCCGCGTCCCACCCCGCCCCACTCCTGGATAGCCTACCAGACACATCAGGTCGCTAGGCAACCGCCGCCTCCCGCGGGAAGCTGGGAGTTGTAGTCTTTGCAGGGTAGCGGGAGGAGCGCCAAAGCATCTTCCCCAGGACCACGTTCTGTAGAAGACAGTCGCGAGCCTAGACCCCGCGCGGGGCGGGGTCAGACAGGACGTCCTGGGGCTGCAGTATGGCAGCTGGTCTGGACGGACAAACAGTCTCAAGGAGGCTTAGAAGGAAAGTTTTGGGGATGGACGGGGGCTGTGTTCCAGGCAGAGTGGACTGTCCTGCGAATGACCCCAGGAGAAGGGAAGCTGCTGACAAACTCACCGTGGCCACGGAACCCACGGAACCCACGCAGCAATGCCAGAAAGAGGTTTGGTCTTGGGGCGCGGGCTGGGTAACAACCAGGAATGGCAGAGACCCTCCCCAGGGGGTAAGGGTGGGTGGCAGGGAGGGCGGTAGCCAGATCCCCACTCTGACCCCCAGTCCAGTGCTAGTGGAGGAGACTGGACTCCGGGAGGCCGGGAGGGAGCCTGAGTGGACAGGGCTGAGTCAGTGGCGGGCAGCAGCATGAATGGAGGCGGGGCCTAGGGGGCTGGGCACACAGGTCTGGGAGGCCACGGGACCAACCGCCACACCCTGGGGTGAAGGGGCCCAGGGAGGAGATGCCTGTGGGGATGACGCCCAAGGTTCTGGTCGGGAGAGGCTGGCTGGAGTGGCAGGGATGTCACTGAGGGACTAGGTGGGGGCTGAAGGTGCTCGGCGCCCACGGGAGTGCAGGGCCTCGAGGGAGCATCTCCAAGGACTGGTGCTGGTTGGGGTGAGAGAAGGGGCAGGGTGGGTGCGTTCTCAGGGAAGCGCTGGGGGGACGGTGCTGTCATTCCCAGGGACAGAGGCCCGGGACACCAGAAAACACACGAGGGGCCACTCCAGGCTCTGGTCCCTGTTTCGGGGCTGTGCACCCACAAACCACACCCGAGGTTCCTGTGACTCTGTGCATGACGTCACCTCCCAAGGACAACACACCCAAAGTTGTCCCCACAACAGGAATTACAGAAAACACAATTTAGAATATAAATTTTACTGGGTGAAAAAAATTATAAAAGCATGTGAAAACACTAAGATATAAATCTTAACATGTAAAGAAAGTAAAAACATAAAATGGACCACTTACAGAACTGTAAAAAGGCCTCTGTAGCTGTTACTGTCACGTGCCATGCCCCACCCCAGCTGACCTAGTGACAGCTGACAGTGGCCGCTGGTTTGTCTCTCAATGACTGACTTATTTGTGTCACAGCCGTTGCCGAAAAGGCCGACTAGTTCGAGGGCTCTGCGTCCTTACTACCTAAGATATCTTCCGCAACCAGCTTGTTTGTA
>NW_028078723.1:0-607 GCF_014824575.4 Sturnira hondurensis | reverse complement strand
CCCGGGAAGGGGCTGGAGTGAGTGGCAATTATATAAAATGTTGAAGGTCAGAAATAGTATGCAGACCCTGTGAAAGGTTGACTCACTATCTCCAGACACAATGCCAAGAACATGCTGGACCTGGAAATGAACCTGAAAGCCAAGGACATGGCCTGTATTACTGCACTGCAAACACTGTGTTGGGCGGTCAGTGTGAGTGCAGACAAAAGGCTCCCTGCTGGAGACAGAAGGGCTGGGCTGCAGAGAGCACTTGAGACACCAGGGGGGCACTCAGGACCCACAGTGATTGAACTTTGCAAAGATTTTTATCATCATCTTGGTCAATAAGCCATGGTAATTTACTTTCATGGGGGAAGGCTTGTTACATCCATTTACTGAAACTATAGATATTCATATGATTCATTAGATTACTGTGAATGTTAAAGGATGTTTGCTTGATGCAGGTCCTACATGTGATGATACATTATAATGACAAGCACATCATAGGACATAAATATGCAGTGACTTTAAAGAAGTAGTCAAACACAGAAATGACACATAATTACTAAATCCAGCAAAGGTCCAGGGTCCTACAGAAATGAGGACTTTCTCAGTACTCTTTGGTAAG
>NW_028078722.1:0-1432 GCF_014824575.4 Sturnira hondurensis | reverse complement strand
ATGGTTATAAACTAAGGGGGGGGGGAGAATGATGGGGGAGGGAGTGTGTGGGTGGAGGGGAATGAAGGGGGGGAATAGAACAACTGTAATGGTATAATCAATAAAATATATTAAAAATATTTTTTCAAAAAACCCTCCACAATTATTTAGAATGAAGGGTAAAGTGTTTCTCAGATAATGTCAAGTTAAAGGAGTTCATCATCACTAAGTACTTATATGAAATGATATAGGGACTTATCTAAGAAAAGGATGATAAATGATATGAACAGGAAATGTCAAGAACTGAACAATATCAACTGAACCTAAATCAGAAACAAAGACAAAAACAAAATAAGCAAACAGGTAGAACAGGCAGAGATTCACAGCAATGGAGATCACATGGACGGTTATCAGTGGGGTGAAGGAGAGGAAGAATGGGGGAAAAGGTACAGGGAATAAGAAGCATAAATTTTAGGTACAAAATAGGGGAAGGTTAAGAATAGTATAGGAAATGGAGATGCGAAAGGACTTATATGTATGACCCACTGACATGAACTATGGTGTCTGGATGCTGGTAAGTGAGGGGATGCAGGGCAGAGGAGAATAGAGGGAAGAAATAAATAGAACAACTGTACTACTCGAATCAATAAAATGTACTTTAAAAAAGCTATAAATGTAATTGCCTTTTTACCTGTCAATTCCACTGCTAGAATTACACCCTTATAATCCTGAAACAACAATCCAAAAGAACCTATGCACCTTTGTGTTCAGAGCAGTATTATTTACAATAGAAAAGCACCGGAAACAGCCTAAGTGCCCATCAGTAAATGAGTTGATAAAAAAAATATGTGGTATATTTACACAATGAAATACTACCCTGTAGAAAGAAGGAAGGAACTCTGACCTTCACAACAGCATAGATTGAACTGGAGGGTATTTTGCTAAGTGAGACATGTCAGACAGTGAAAAACAAATACCATATGATCTCACCTACAAGTGGAACCTAATCAACAGAACAAAGAGGAATCCAAAATAGAACCAATGACGTGGAAATAAAGAACTGTCAGTGACCAGAAGGGACAAGTGAGGGGCATGAAGGGGTAATGAAGGAGAACAGTGAAGTCATGGAAGTTGTATAAAGGACCAATGGATGGAGGATTAATTGTGGGACATGGCGGTTGGTAGGGAAGGGTAGCATAATGGGGGCAAATGGGGACAACTGTAATTGAACAGTAAAAATGCCAAAAATAAAAAAATACAGCAATATAGTTAGGGAATTATATGGTAATGGGAAAACACAATAATATATTTTTAAAGAAGAAAACAAATTTGGGGGCTCAGAAAGAGATGAATAATAAACTTTGCATGGTTTTCATGGAAAATAGAGTAATATATTTTATTTTTTATTTTTTTAAAATATATTTTATTGATTATACCATTACAGTTGTTCTAT
>NW_028078721.1:0-515 GCF_014824575.4 Sturnira hondurensis | reverse complement strand
TACAAAACCTTAATTGCTGAATTTTTAGGATTAATGAAAGCTACCAGTTATCGTGTATGTGCTATGTTTTGGGCACTAGGCAGAGTGCTTTACATATATTATCTTGTTTACTTTTCACACAACAACCTTTTGAGGTAAGAACATGAGGAAAGTAAGGTACAGAGAGCTTGGGTAAACTTGTGAGATCAGAGGTTAGAGCCAAGATTTTGTTCTAGGCAGTCTGATTCCAGAGCTCGTGTCCTAGCCATTAAACAGTATTGAAGTAGTCCTCAAACTTGTCTTCTTCAAAAATTACTAGTGCCCCTGTCACACCCTCAGAGGTCAGATTAAATGGGCTGAGGGTTTGGCCTGAGACCGGCAATTTTTAAAAGATCCTTCAGGCGATTCTAATGTACAGACAAATGTGGAAATCATCGTATTACTGCTTTCCTTGGAACATTAGCTAACAATGGCCACTTAAGAGCTGATATAACATTTAAAATGTGTTTCTGAAATGCACAGAGAAAGTTCAACCT
>NW_028078720.1:0-1497 GCF_014824575.4 Sturnira hondurensis | reverse complement strand
TACCATGTATGCTTCTTATTCCCTGTATCTCTTCCCCCATTCCCCTCCTCCCCTCCCCACTGATAACCCTTCATATGATCTCCATTTCTGTTATTCTATTCCTGTTCTAGTTGTTTACTTAGTTTGTTTTTGTTTTTTAGGTTCAGTTGTTGATAGTTGTGAGATCGTTGTCATTTTACTGTTTATATTTTGTATCTTCTTCTTTTCCACAAATAAGCCCCTATAACATTTCATACAATAAGGGCTTAGTGATGATGGTCTCCTTTAACTTGACTTTATCTAGGGAGTGCTTTATCTGCCCTTCCATTCTAAATGATAGCTTTGCTGCATAGAGTTTCTTGGATGTAGGTCATTGCCTTTCATGAATTGGAATACTTTTTCCAGCCCCTTCTTGCTTGTAAGGTTTCTTTTGAGAAATCAGCTAATAGTCTTATGGAAATTCTTTTGGAGGTAACAGTCTTCTTTTACTGCTTTTAAGATTCTCTCCTGATCTTTCATCTTGGGTTATATAATTAATATAAGCCTTAGTGTGTTCTTCCCTAGGTCCAACTTCTTTGAGACTCTCTGAGCTTCCTGGACTTTCTAAAAGTCTATTTTCTTTGCCAGATTGGGGAAGATCTCCTTCATTACTTTTTCAAATAACTTCCATTTCTTGGTCTTCCTCTCCTCCTTCTGGCACCCCTATGATTCTGATGTTTGAATGTTGAAAGCTGTTCTGGATGTTCCTAAGTGTCTCTTCATTTTTTTAAAACTCTTTCTTCATTCTGTTCTGCTCGAATGGTTATTTCTTCCTTCTGCTCCAAAGTATTGATTTAAGTCCCAGTTTCCTTCCCTTCACTATTGGTTCCTTGTATATTTTCCTTTATTTCACTTTTCATAGCCTTCACTTTGTCCTCTATTTTGTGACCATACTCATCCATTTCTGTGAGCATCCTGATTACCAGTATTTTGAACTCTGCATCTGACAGGTTGGCTAAATCATCTTTGCTTAGTTGTGTTTTTTTCTGGAGCTTCAATCATTTCTTTCATTTGGGCTATATTACTTTGTCTCAGCACCCATGCTCTATAGCAAGGGCCAGAGCCTTAGGTATTTGGCAGGATGGAGCAACCCAGGTTGCCGCCTTGTGGCGCTGTATGTCAGGGAGGGGTCCGAGAGGGAACAATGCCACCTACTCAGCTCTCGGCCTGCTTTAAGTCCCTTCTTCCCCTATCAACCAGCAAATTGGGTCCTTCTGGCACTGATTCCCAGGTGGGTGGTATGTGTAGTCCAAGGCTCCTGTGGGTCTCTCCAACAAACTCTCCTGTAAGGCTGGGAGCTTCTCCCATCACCACAATCCCCACCACTTTTCTTAGTCAGAGGTTTCGAGACTTTATTTCTCAGCGCTGGAACCCTGAGTTGTATGGTCTGTCTCACTCCCCAGTTTTTCCTCCTGATGTAGGCACATGCAAATGTGGGACCAACAGGTCTGTCATCCATACCTCACCAGGTCCTCCAGC
>NW_028078719.1:0-1371 GCF_014824575.4 Sturnira hondurensis | reverse complement strand
TCTTCATTCTTTTCTATTTGTTTCTTTCTTCCTTCAGGTCCACTCCATTGATCTGAGTCTCATTTTCTTACCATCAGTATTGGTTCCCTGTGCAATTTGCTTCATTTCACTTAGTGTAGCTTTCATTTTTTCATCTTATTTGTGACTAAAAGCAACCAATTCTGTGCTCATCCCGATCACCAGTATTTTGAACTGTGCGTCCAATAGGTTAGCTATCTCTTGGTCACTTAGAAGTATTGGCTCTGTGGCTTTCAGCTGTTCTTCTGTTTGAGCCATAATGTTTTGGTCTGTTTGCTCTTGTTACACATGAGAGGAGGAGCCTTAGGTGCTCACCAGGGCACGTCAACCCAGTTGGTGGGTGGTGATGCTGTATGTGTGGGTGGGGTAAGAGAGGGAACAGTGATATTTGTTTTGCTCTCTGTTGGATTTCAGTCCTTTCTGCCACTTCCACAAGCAAACTGAGCCCTTCTGGTGCTGGTTCCTGGGTGGATGGACTTGTGTATGTCCTAGGACCCTGTGTGTCTCTCCAAGGAACTCTCCTCTGAGGCTGGGAGTCTCTCCCGGCACCTCAACCCCCACAAGTTTTTCCAATCAGTGCTTTTAAGCTTTATTTCCCAGCACTGGGGCCCTGGGTTGTGCAGTATGTCTCGCTTCCCATTTTTCTGCTGGTTTATTTGAGCCAGAATGTGTGTCCACAGTCAGCCAACTGCCTTGGGCACCTCACTGGGTCTGTTCATTTCCTCCCCACATGCGGGTCTGCCAACAACCACCTTTTTCTGCCACAACCCCTCTCCGCTGGCTGCCAACTCTGCCCCTCTTACTGGTCTGGATGAATGGTTCATTGTTGTTGGACTNCCTATATTCCTCCATCTTGGACAGAAGTCTTAAGAATTCTTTATATATTCTATATTTAGCCTTTTCTCATAAATATGTATTTTCTGATGTAACATGTTCTCCTTTTAGTCTCCTAAATGATTTGTTTGAAGAGCAAGTTTTTCAATTTTGAAATCTAATATGTCATTTTTATTTGTTATGTTTTGTAAGTCTCTGTTCTATCTAAAAACCTTTGCCTAATCTAAAGTTATAAATACTTCCTCATATATTTAGCCATAAAATAGTTTTGTCTTTTGTATGCATATCTGTGATAGATTTGGAGTTGATCTTTGTATATGGCACATGATAAGTGTTAATGCTCATTATTTTCATACAGTACAAACTTTTTCAAGTAATATATGCTCAATACTTTCTCCCTGTTGAATTGCATTTTATATCAGTACAAAATAAATTGATATACATATATATGTATATATGTGTGTGTGTATGTGTGTGTGTGTGTGTATCTCCAATATATATGTGGATCTATTTCTGGAC
>NW_028078718.1:0-1100 GCF_014824575.4 Sturnira hondurensis | reverse complement strand
AAATATCATTTATTTGTTATATTGTTGTACACATAAAATAAAATCTCAGATAATGAAAAAGGGGAAGAAATCCCTTTTGATTAAAAAGCAAAGGAACTAAAGCACCTAGGAAAAGACCTAACCAAGAATTTAGAACTCCTTTACTCAAAACTGTACACAACACTGAGTAAAGAAATGAAGGAACATCCAAACATATGCGAGCTATCCCATGCCCAAGCTTGGAAGAATTCACATCACCCAAATGCGCTTATATTCCAAAAGAATTTATAGACCCAGTGCAGTCCCTGCTAAAGCACCCGTAATATATTTCACCGATAGAGAATGAGCATTTGTATTTGTATATGTATTAGAAATGTTTATGGTAGCATAAATGACCCCCAAGTGCTGCAGCAATATTGAGTAAATAGAACACAGTAGGAGGGATTACAATGCCTGATATCAAACTGGATTACAAGGCCACTGCAATCAAAACAGCCTGAAACTGACATAAAAGAATTAAAAATAAACACACTGCCTCATGGAACAGAACACAGAGCCCAGAGATAAAATCAGGTCTTTATGGGAAATTAGGGTTTGACCAAGAAGGTGGAAGCATAATGTGGGGTCAAAATCAGTTCCTCAGTAAGAGTTGTTTTGAAATGAGGACAGGTACATGCACAAACTTGACACTTGATCGACAACTTACACCAGTGCAAAACACTATAGTCAAGGTGGGGAAAAGCCTGAAATATAAGTTGTGGCAACATAAAAGTCCTGGAGAGAAACACCGGCAGAGAAATCTAAAACATTCCATGCAACAATAACCTCACTTATACAAGGGCAAGACAAAAGAATACACACATTGTGCCTCATCAATTTAAAGAGTTGATGTTTGGCTGAAGAAAGCAGTATTCAAATGCAAAGTGTTCCAAGTAATGAGGAAAATACCTGTGCCAATGACACCTCCCACAAAGGCTTGATCTCTAAGATGTGTAAAGAATTCACAGGATTGCACTGCAGGGAGGCAAACAACTCCATGATGAAAGGGGCTTAAGTAGTGAACAGACACTTTTTTTTATGAGAACATACAGAGGGCTCACAAGCATATGAAGACATGCTCA
>NW_028078717.1:0-689 GCF_014824575.4 Sturnira hondurensis | reverse complement strand
TGGAAAACGCGATGTACATGATCCAAAACAGTACGGTGTTTATCTGGTCTGAAATAGAACTATTATCCTGGAGTTTTAAACACTGTCAGTATTGTTTTCCCAGAAACGGTTTTCTTGAATACGTTATTGCAATCTTGATTTGCTTAAGTTTCAACGTTTCCTTATGCTTCTCTCTGAGAAATATGAACTAGCATACAAAAAGGGAGCATTCTCTTCTTGCTCCCTTCAATCATCAGAAAACTCTCTGCTACAAAGCACACATACTTCCTTATCTGCATTGTGATATACTTTCCTCTAGGAATACAGTACATGTTCCCTCCCTTTCACAAACAGCACGCTGTTGGATATCATTCATATGTGAGGCACAAGTGAATTGCTGAATGTTCTGCAAATTATTTAACAGGAAACGTGTCCTCGCACAGGACTCTTGCACAGAAGGCCCAAGAAAGTTGAAGTATTTCAAAGAACATTGCATTTCTGTAACTCTGAAAGGAGTTGCCTGCACTAGGGTTGGAAGCATTTCACACAGAGTTTTCCCCAAACAGGCTTTGTAAGGAACTGGTTCATTCCCAGAGTTTCCCCAAGTTCCCAACATCTCATAGTGGATAGAACACAGGGAAATTCAGTTGTGTGAAACAAGTAAATTGCTCACCTGCTTTACATTTTGGCATTCGGAAACGGGTTTGTTC
>NW_028078716.1:0-680 GCF_014824575.4 Sturnira hondurensis | reverse complement strand
TCTGATTCATTCTACTTTATTATCAAGCAATGCATTCCTGACGAAAACTGAGAGGGTGGGATCATTTTCATTTTGATAGCTGGAAAAGTGGTGCAAATCAGGCCATAGGCTCCGCCTGCATGTCATAGTCAGAATGCGTGAATTCCCTTGATTAGAAAGGCTTTTACCCTTGCCTGGACAAGCTTTTACCTTTTTTTTTTTGCGTGTTTGTTTGCTGGTTCTTCAACAGAACTTCAGCTTCAAGTTACTAATCTTCATGAAGCAGAAAAGGAAGGTAGTACACCAAGAACATTTAAGGCAGCTTCTAAGCCATGGTCTATCAGCCAAAACGCTTCACAACTGTGGGGCAACAAACTCACTTTCCGGGGTAGCACTCGTCCTTTAACTAAAAGCAATCATAGCAAAGCAGGCTTCACAGGATTGTTAGGCCTTCCTTCTGATGCCAGCTCACCTGGGATCCTGTTCTTGCTGGCAAGGGGCTGCACTGCCTCCCCCATCATAGTGGGCTCAGGCTTCAGTGGCATAGGGCCAGGAAGCGCTCCTCCCAGAGAACGTGGGCTCTGGGCTATATCAGGATATCTGCAGGGTGAGGGTCCATACTCCCTGTTGGCTGCAGCACCCGCAGACATTCTATGATAGCCTCCAAAGCGATGGGCCCTGGGTTAGCTTTCCCTCCTCTG
>NW_028078715.1:0-717 GCF_014824575.4 Sturnira hondurensis | reverse complement strand
ATTTCTATCAATCAATATAAAAAGATGGGTACCCCAGTAGAAGAAAAACAAATGGTCAATAAATGTACTAAAATCATTTAAACCTCATTCATAAAAACCTCCTTTTCCTAGAGAGCTGCCGTTTTCTCCCAGGCAGATCAGCAGTGACACCAACAGTGCAGATACCCAGGGCTGATTAGGGTACCGAGACGGAAGCAAGAGGGTCCCCTCGGGGGGAAGGAGAATTGGGCTCATGGTGTTCTCAAGGCCAGTTGTACAGTAGGTTCTGAAGGCTTGAAAATGACCCAAAATTCCACTTGTAGAAACTTATTTCAAGGAAATCATAGAAAGTAAGAAAATAGCTATATTTTTTCTATTGCAGCCACTGCAACGTACCAGAAATTTAGTGGCGTAAGACAATGCAGTACAAATGTATTGCCTTACAATTCTGGAGGAAGGAGTCTGAAATGGATCTTGGCTAAGATTAAGGAAGAACCTACATTCCTTTCGGGGGCTCTGGGGGAGAATCTGTTTCCTGACCTTTTCTAGCTTCTAGAGGTTGCCTGCATTCCTTGGTTCATGGTCCTTTCCTCTAGGTTCAAAGTCAGCAGCTAGCCAGTGCCCTCCCCACTACACACACACACACACACCCCCCTCTCCACCTCCTCCTCCTCCTCTTCCTCCTCTTTCCTTCTTCTTCTTCTTCTCTCTCTCACCCCCTACCCCAACACTCTTACC
>NW_028078714.1:0-2124 GCF_014824575.4 Sturnira hondurensis | reverse complement strand
GTAATATGAACTAGGTGACCAAAATGGACCCTTCTGTTCTCGCTCGCTTCTACCATCACTAAAGTGTCTGCTAAAAAGCATACGTACTTCCACATTTACATTTTCTTATGCTTTCCTCTAGGAAAACTTTACAAGTTTCCCCTATTTCACAGACTGCACACTTTTGGATATGATTCATATGTGCGGAAACATGTGAATTGGTGAATGTTTTGGTACAGCATTTAACAGGAAACGTGTTCGCACGTAAGGACACTTTCACAGAATTGCCAGAAATGTTGAAGGATTTCAAAGAACATTGCCTTTCTGTACCTCTGAAAGGAGTTGCCTGCAGTTCAGATGGGATCATTTCAGACAGAGTTTTCCTCAAACAAGCATTGTGAGGAACTTGTTCATTGCAAGAGATTTCCCAAGTTCTCTACATATCATAGTGGTTAGTACACAGGGAAAGTCAGTTGGGTGAAAGAAGTAAATTGCTTATCTCCTTTACATTTTGGAATTCAGAAAAGGGTTCGTTCCAATTAGGTACTGCAGAGTCCATGAATGTCTGTCCTTCCTTGTTGTTATCTCTGGGAAAGAATGCCTCCCAGTGAACCTTTCAGTAGAAGCTCCCCTACATTTAAAGTGACATGGGCGTACATACCTGCTGACTCATTCCAGAAAGAAAACGTGGTTTGAGTTGCCTTTTCTCTTTTCTCCAACTTAGTAAGTAAGGGACGACTTGGGAACACTTAAGCACCAGTGAAAAACGCGATGTACATGGTCCAAAACATGACTCTCTTTAGGTTGTCTGAAATAGAACTATCATCCTGGAGTTAGAAACACTGTCAACATTGTTTCCCAGAAGCAGTTGTGTTGAATACGTGTATTGCCACCTTGATTTGGTTAAGTTTCAAAGGTTTCTTATGCTTGTCTCTAAGTAATATGAACTAGGTGACCAAAATGGACCCTTCTGTTCTCGCTCGCTTCTATCATCACAAAAGTGTCTGCTACAAAGCATACGTACTTCCACATTTACATTTTCTTATGCTTTCCTCTAGGAAAACTATACAAATTTCCCCTAGTTCACAGACTGCACACTTTTGGATATGATTCATATGTGCGGAAACAAGTGAATTGGTGAATGTTTTGGTACAGTATTTAACAGGAAATGTGTTTGCACTCAAGGACACTTTCACAGAATTGCCAGAAATGTTGAAGGATTTCAAAGAACATTGCCTTTCTGTACCTCTGAAAGGAGTTGCCTGCAGTTCAGTTGGGATCATTACAGACAGAGTTTTCCTCAAACAAGCTTTGTGAGGAACTTTTTCATTGCAAGAGATTTCCCAAGTTCCCTACATTTCATAGTGGTTAGAACACAGGGAAACTCAGTTGGGTGAAAGAAGGAAACTGCTTATCTCCATTACATTTTGGCATTCACAAAAGGGTTTGTTCCAATCAGGTACTGCAGAGTACATGAATGTCTGTCCTTCCTTGTTGTTTTCTCCGGGAAAGAATGTGTCCCAGTGAACCTTTCAGTAGAAGCTCCCCTACATTTAAAGTGACATGGGCATACATACCTGCTGACTCATTCCAGAAAGAAAACGTGATTTGAGTTGCCTTTTCTCTATTCTCCAACTTAGTAAGTAAGGACGACTTGGGAACACTTAAGCAGCAGTGAAAAACGCGATGTACATGATCCAAAACATGACTCTGTTTAGGTCGTCTGAAATAGAACTATCATCCTGGAGTTAGAAGCACTGTCAACATTGTTTTCCCAGAAGCGGTTGGGTTGAATCTGTGTATTGCCACCTTGATTTGGTTAAGTTTCAAAGGTTTCTTATGCTTGTCTCTAAGTAATATGAACTAGGTGACCAAAATGGACCCTGTTGTTCTCGCTCGCTTCTATCATCACAAAAGTGTCTGCTACAAAGCATACGTACTTCCACATTTATATTTTCTTATGCTTTCCTCTAGGAAAACTATACAAGTTTCCCCTATTTCACAGACTGCACACTTTTGGATATGATTCATATGTGCGGAAACAAGTGAATTGGTGAATGTATTGGTACAGTATTTAACAGGAAACGTGTTCGCACCCAAGGACACTCTCACAGAATTTCCAGAAATGTTGAAGGATTTCAAAGA
>NW_028078713.1:0-578 GCF_014824575.4 Sturnira hondurensis | reverse complement strand
GAGGTGGAGACCCCGGCCCCTCAGGCGGAACCTTTCCATCTGAGATATCCCTCTGCCTCTGGTGGGAGTGGGGCCAGCCCTTTTCACATCTCCGCGCTTCCTACCAGTCTCGATGTAGCTTCTGTAAATCCTTGGTTGTAAAACTTCTGTTCAGCTAGTCTTCGGTTGGTTATTTAGGCTGATTGTTCTATATTTTAGCTGTGATTACGGTTTGGTCCTGGGAGGAGGCGACTGCAGTATCCACCTACTCTGTCACCATGTGGGAGACTCCTCACTTTTAAATATTAACGTAAACTTATTATCATCCAAGTCTCTCTTATAAAAAAAATAGAGACCAAAACCAAATAGATGAAATGCTCATGGAGTTTTTAATAAGCTCGCACATTCTTAAATAGGAGCATATGGTTAGGGATCCTTAATTAGAGAAAAATATCTCATTTAAAAACGACCGGCCAACAGCTTACAGGAAATAGATTGTGCAGGGAAGAAAATATGGTCAACATCCTCAGAGCAATTAGAGAAGCTACTCCCACCATGAAACAAGAATAAGAGACTATAAAGGAAAAGTCAAGGAATAA
>NW_028078712.1:0-2379 GCF_014824575.4 Sturnira hondurensis | reverse complement strand
GTGGCTGTAATTTGCATTACACATTAAAATGTTCTCCTAAGCCAAGTATGGGAACAGTTTTCTTTATCACTTCCAGAATACTCTTTCTTGAGAACAGTTAGGATATAATTACCTACCCTGAAAAAGATAAAAGTACTACCAAGGACAGAAGTACCCAGTCTGATATTACCAGGAGAAAAAAAAAGAGAGAAAGGGAATCTGTTAGAATGCAGCCTCTCTGTCATTCCCAGACTCTGGTAAATACAGAACTCAATATTAGAAAAGGATGTTGTTAAAGCTAACGCAAAATAATGTTTTAAAAATAAATAATCACCTTGAACATAAAAAAAGAAAAGGATGTTAGCAGTCAGAGTTCTTATATACTGTCAGTGCCTGTGAAAATAGAGCAATAATTACAGAAAACGTAAGCTTAATCTACTAAAATTGAAGATACACACACCCCATGATCCAGCCTACAAAAATTTATGCATGTGTGAACCATGAAAAGTGAACTATGTGTTTGTGGTAACATTCCTCCAAACTGGAAATGACCAAAATATTCATCTATAGAATAATAATTAAATAAGTGGTTGTTCATTCATAAAATGTAAAAGTATAGAGCAGTAAAAATTGACAAACTAGAGATACAACATGAATTTCACAAACCTACGGTTTAGCAAAAGAAGCTATCCAAAAGTACTATATGTAACATGATTTCGTTTATGTAAACTACAAAAACAAGAAAAACTGAACACTTTTGTTTAGGAATGCATACTTAGTTACAAAATTTAAAAAAAACATGGAAGTAGTTACCAAAAGGAAAGGAGGATATCAGCAGTTGGAGGAGCAGAGAAGCAGAGGATAGTGATTGGAATGAAGCATGAAGAGCAANTGACATCAGTGGTAATTACTGTGGAATTTTATTTATAATGATGTAATAAGCTATATATTTATATATTAAGCGTGTTTCCTTATATTTCACAATAAGGAAGCATCTCTGTTTATATTCATTGACTTCTAGTGTTTTTACACTCCAACAACTAAGCCAGAACAGTATTTCAGGTGTAGACAAAATAGTACTATTAATATATGTATTTATTACATTCCCCATGGTAGTTTCAATACATACGTGGGTCCCCATCTACAGATACATAATCATTCCATGACTTTATGGTCATTTTACAGATCAGAGACCCATGAAAATTTTCAACAACTCCAGCACAATCACTGGCTTCATCCTCCTGGGCTTCCCTTGCCCCAGGGAGAAGCAGGTTCTCCTCTTTGTGCTCTTGTCTGTTGTCTACCTCCTGACCCTCATGGGCAATGGTTCTATCGTCTGTGCTGTGCGCTGGGATCAGAGACTCCACACCCGCATGTATATCCTGCTCGCCAACTTCTCTTTCCTAGAGATCTGCTATGTCACCTCCACTGTCCCCAACATGTTGGCCAACATTCTCTCTGACACCAAAGTCATCTCCTTCTCTGGGTGCTTTCTTCAGTTCTACTTTTTCTTCTCCTTTGGTTCTACGGAATGCTTTTTCTTGGCTATTATGGCATTTGATCGATACCTTGCCATCTGCCGACCTCTACACTATCCAACCATTATGACTGGACGTCTCTGCACCAATCTTGTGATTGCCTGCTGGGTACTTGGATTCCTCTGGTACTTGATCCCTATCATCATCATCTCTCAAATGCCCTTCTGTGGCTCCAGAATCATTGACCACTTTCTGTGTGACCCAGGCCCTCTTTTAGCACTCATTTGCAAAAAAGATCCTGTGGTGGAGCTAGTCTTCTCCATGTTAAGTCTTCTGCCCCTCATCGTTTTCTTTCTCTTCATCATGATGTCCTATGCTCTGGTCCTAAGAGCTGTATTAAATGTCCCTTCAGCAGCTGGGAAAAGAAAGGCTTTCTCCACCTGTGGGTCTCATATGGCTGTGGTTTCGCTGTTCTATGGTTCAGTACTGGTCATGTACGGGAGCCCAGCATCTGAGCATGACACTGGAATGCAGAAGATTGTGACTCTGTTTTATTCTGTTGTAACCCCCCTTCTTAATCCTGTGATATACAGTCTTAGGAACAAAGATATAAAAAAGGCCCTGCAGAAATTTCTGGGAATACAAAAAGTGTTAAACAACAAGAATCTTGGAAAATTATGAGGCAAGATAGTAAGACGCTAGGAAAATTCCTAGGCAAGTAGAATTGAGAAACCGAAGCAAGAGAATTAAAGAAGGACAAACAATTTGAACAACTTACAGCCAGCTGGAAATTGCAAAACCTTATCTTCCACTTGAGGAGCAAGGACACCTGAGAGCAAATGGTTCATACCTCTCCTCCCTAACCAAAGAATACATAGCTTAAATCACCCTAGTTGGGGAGGTAGAGAACAGAAACCCAATT
>NW_028078711.1:0-926 GCF_014824575.4 Sturnira hondurensis | reverse complement strand
CTGCGACCTTGCAGTTAGTTCTTCAAATTCTCAAAAACCTCCCTGCGTCCGGACCCTGAGGCAGTAGGCACGCAGGCAGCATTTGAGATGGCTGCCTCACAGTTCTCAGG
The DNA here is from genome assembly GCF_014824575.4 of Sturnira hondurensis. Taxonomy (NCBI): domain Eukaryota; kingdom Metazoa; phylum Chordata; class Mammalia; order Chiroptera; family Phyllostomidae; genus Sturnira; species Sturnira hondurensis. The sequence continues at coordinate 816 of NW_028078711.1, read as the reverse complement.
CCGTGGTGGCTGGGAGCCTGCGGCAGGGTGGGGGGGGAGGGGTCAGGGTCAGACAGAACTGGAGGGGCTCCCCTGTGCAGGCTCCGAGGAGGCACGTGGCTCTGGAGGAGGCACATGCCCTCAAGGCCGTCACCTGCAGAAGAAACGCAAGGTTGGCTCTGGCGGGACTGGAGCAGGGACTGGAAAAGGGAGCCGTCAAGTGTCCAGACTGAGCCCAGCATGTCCTAAAGGCTGGAGGCAGCATGACGACTGTCCCCATGACCATGATTAGTGGTCACCTGAGGGGGCACTGTCTGGGGACATCTCCAGTGATCTGGAAACAGGGCATAGAATTACTGAGGCAACACAGACTTTCGTATTTTACCATAACGGAGGAAGTCTACTCAGCACGTGGCACCCAGGAAAGCAAGATGTCCACACACGTGTGTGCACACACACCGGGAGCCTGCCACCACCGGGGATGCAGGGCGTCGTCCTGGCCTGGCTCCCAGCCGGGTTTACAGGCCAGGGCCCAGGTGCAGCCGCGCTCCCGGGAGCGGTCCTGCCGGCCCGGCTGGGAGCCAAGGGAGGGACTGCACTGCCAGGGTGCTCGCTGCCGCTCGGCGGATGGTGACGTTCTGGAAAGGAAGGGGCTTAATGTCCAGTGAGGGGCCTCTTCACAGGGAACTTCTAAAAACGCCAACCGGAGAAAGATACACGACTCAGAAATGAGACCTTCTTCCTCTAAGAAACCCGTAGCGCCAAAGGCCTCTGAAAACAGCTTTGAGGAAAGAGCACGTCTTTGGAAATGCAGCTCCCGTGAGCTGTTCTACAAGG
>NW_028078710.1:0-1488 GCF_014824575.4 Sturnira hondurensis | reverse complement strand
TGAGCATCCCGATAAACAGTGTCTTGAACTGTGCATCTGAGAGGCTGGCAATTTCTCGGTCGCTTAGAGTTACTGGCTCTGGGACTTTGAGTTCTTCTTGAGCCATCTTTTGGGCTATTCGTGCCTGTTCCATAGCAGGATCAGAGCCCTAGGTGTTCACCAGAGTAGGGCAACTCAGTCGCTGGGTTGTGACGTTGTATGTGGGGGTGGGGTCAAAAAGGAGCAATGGTGTCTCCCGCCGTGGCCCCCAGAGGTGCAGCAGCTGCCACCGTCACCAGGCCCATGCGTTTCGTCCCACTGCACGCAAGTGTGCCACCGCCATCAGCCCTCACCCCCTGGGGCCTGCGTGGTCCATCTCACTGTGCGCAAACGTGCAACCACGGTCAGTCTGCCCCACACCGTGACTGGGTCTGGGCCACTTGCTCGCCTAGGTCTGAGGATCTTTCCTGCCCGACCTTGCTCTGCTGCTGGCTCCGCCCCTCTTACCGTGCCCATTGAGTGGTTAGTGGTTGTCAGACTTCCGTATAATTAAATTTTCTGGTTTTTTTGGCTGTGTCTGTGTTCTCCAAACCTTAGTTGTATTCAAATTTGGTTGTGGGAGAAGGCACAGTGTTTCCACCTATGCCTCCATCTTGGTGGAAGTCTACAATCTTACTCTTTTAGATTCCAGAACTCACCATCAGATGTTCTCCTTTTCGAAAATGTGGATAGTTGCCATATTGTGAGTCCCTCAAATAACCTCTAAGGGGCACATCTTTACTCACAAAGTACTTCTGATTTCTAGAACACCATTGCTCTGGGTGCTGAACTCATTGACAATGCTAAGAATCATGTTACTATTTTATTAATTATTAATGAAATTATAACTAACTCATTTTAACTCTTCATATTTTCCTGTTTTATTCCAAGCTCTATTTTTCATGCTTTATACAGCTAAACTAATGTAATTTTATTATTACACGATATCTTATTTACCTTGACAACTCATGACTATCAACCTGAAGTTATCATAAATAATACAACTGAGTAAATTGTGTGGTAAATAACATGCACAAGTAAGTATCTTTTATATATACAAAGAATAATTTAAAGATATAATCAAAGAACCAATGGTGAACCCCCAAATCCGGTGTCTGGTCCAGATGATGTGCTCATAAAAAGTTGTTCCAGGGAACTGGTCACTGACATTGGAACCTGAGATTTGTACCTTGAAACAGTCTTTTTAAAAAATCAAAATTCACTGATATTCCACCATAATCAACCACTTTTCCTGCTGACCTTTACTAAGATGTTATTCCCCAAAATTCCCACGAGATGGAAGCATTTGGAACATGTATTAGTGGCTTGGCCAAACACTTCCTTTGATTTTTATGTATAAAATGATAATGTTTTATTTTTTCTAACCTCTTGGATTAAAATTCATTTTAAATAGATTTTACTTTCTTCATTGTTTAAGGAAGCTGCAACAAACAAAGCACATTACAAATG
>NW_028078709.1:0-3543 GCF_014824575.4 Sturnira hondurensis | reverse complement strand
AACAAGTGGTGATAGTCATTTTTCCTGGATAATATTATCTAATCTATTTTTAACACGGCACCCTTTCTTTTGTGCCTCTGTTATTAGAAAAGGCTTCTGGGGAAAACCTCTGGGCTAGTTTCATTGACAAATAAAGATAGGACCAATTACATGAATAAACTGCCATGGAAAGCTTGAAGAATGCTAGCAGAAGAGGCTCAGAGGAAAACCCAAGGTGAGGACCCTTCTCTGTGTCACATTATTATCCATGTTTTTGCATGCAAAGTTCCAAAGTGGTACCAACTGGGACTAAAGAAAAATAACGCCAGTGCAGCAACATAAAACTAGCATCTATTTGCACAAACATCAAGGAAATGTTGGATAAAGAAGAGTTGGAGATATTGATATCCCTGGAAAATGTGACTTTCAACTTAGCCTTTAAAGGTAGAAAAATACTTGAAATTTACCAGGACTTGAGCAAACAGCCTTGAAATACTTTATACCACTATCTAAATTAGTGCTTTGCAAGAGTTAGTCCAAAGGTCTACTTTCCAAAAGCACTAATTATTTGGAACCATCCTCGTGATTTCTGATTTAAAATTCTGAACCTGCAGTGGGGCTTAGAAATCCTTATTTCACTTCTAAACTCCTTCAGGAGTTTCAGCCCACCAAGGCAGTGTACCAGAATTCAGAAAAAAACTGATGTCTCCATGATAAATTTCTCTGTCATCAGTAACTATTACTCTAGCTAAAACTCACTCTTCATATTTATAATCAAATAAACCAAAAGTAGAGATAAAGAGGGAATAAAGCAAGTGGAAAAAGATATAAATCTGGATAACTTGAGAAGGGCACATCATTTGTAGAAACAAGGGAAACAGCTGATTTTTAGGGGATGTTCCCAAGGTCAAAGAGTGTGAGCTGTCAGCCTCTCATCCAGTTAAAATGTCTACTGATAACTTACAAATATGGGAGTATTACTCTGAAAGAAGCTGAGGCTAAAGTGAAAACTGGAGAATTTTGTATTGGCTTTTGGAGTCTTGGGGAAAGATCAGAGTGGGAATTCAGAGACTCAGAGAACATAGAACATCTTATCTTGAAATAGTAGCTCACTTGTTGGGGAGCCCAGACCACAAGTATTTTCTGGGAACTTGGTGGGTAAGCAATTTCTCAGTCCCTACCTTCAATCTACTGAGTAAATTCTTGCCCAGTAAATTTGTGTTTTAACAAGCCCTCTGGCGCTTAAGCTTGAGAATCACCACACTGAAGGAAGCACACTAGGCTGAGATGTAACCGCCTCTAAGATGACTCTTTAGATCTTTCTTCAGAGAAATGTAATCTCTTTATACACAGTTTCTCAACCATCTTCATCTCAGAAGTTTTAAACTGATATAACTGACTAATACATCCACGTGATGGTCACATATCATGGACCTATTTCCACCAAAATCTTTTAAGGTCTCCACTTATTGCAAAATAAAGAGCTGCTCATTGTATTGAAAAGATAGGGCTGTTGGTTGTTTTAGCATCTGCTACTTTTATCACAATTTTTAAAATTGAGTCATATTTCAGCATCTTTTAAAATATAATTTTATTTTTAAATTACAGTTTATATACAGTATTATATTAGTTTAAGAAGTATAACATAGTGCTTAGATGTTTATATAGCTTACAAAATAATCACCCCAATAAGTCTAGCTAGTACACATCTGACATCATACATAGTTATTACAGTGTTATTGACTATATTCTATATGCTGTACTTTATGTCTGCATGACTGCTTTAATAACTGGCATTTTGTACTTTAAAAATGATTTTATTTATATAATTTTAGACAAAGGAGAAGGAAGGAGATAAAGAGGGAAGAGGCATCAATGTGTGATTGTCTTTTATGTGCCCCCCTGCTGGGGACCTGGCCAGCAACCCAAGTCAGGTGAGCTGATTGGGAATTGAACCCAGGACCCTTTGTTTTCAGGCTGGCATTTTGTACTTCTTAATTCCTTCACATTTTTCACTCAGCCCTTCGAACATCATCCCATTTGGAAACTGTCAATATTTTCTCTGTATCTATGAGTCTGTTTATGCTCTGCTTGTTCCTTTGTTTTGTTTTTGAGATTCTCCACTAAACAGGTGGGATCCATGCATCTCCACCCTTTGAATCTAGAGGGGCTTCTGGCTAGTCTGACTAACAGAGTTTGTTGGAAATGCCATGTGTCCTCAGACTGTAGGTCAAAAAAGAGCATGCATTTGCACCTAGAACTGCTGGAACCCTCACTCTTGGAGTCCTGAGCTGCCATGCAAAAAGTTTAATCACCCTGACTGCAAGGAAGCCCAAGGTTTGTTTAGAAGACACTTGCAGACACTCTGATCTACATTGTGGTATCCGAGTCATCTTGGCCCAGCTGCCAGATATGGGAGTGAGGAGCCTGGAGATTTGGGTCTTTCCAGCTGAGGCCCCAGATATTATGAAGCAGAGGCAAGTCTCCAAGTGGTGCCTCATTTAAATTTTTTGTTTGAGCCCACAAATTCTATGAGCATAATAAATTATATTTTTGTGCACTTTGGAGAGCCATTGGGAGTGGTTTGTTAACAGCAATAGATAATGGCGACAACTATATCAACATCACCACAGAAACACACAATCAACATAGATAAATATAAAAAGGCTAGATATAAAATATGAATTATATGATACATATATATAATTCATAAAATTAGAAAATCTGTATTATTTGAGGATGCATACAAGCAAAGCAAGGTTAAAATTAATAAAATTCAAGATAAATATTATAACTAGGGGGGAAATTATTGTGATGCTTCTAGATGTAGATAATGCTCTAGTCGTAGATAATGCTCTATTTCTTGGTCACATTGGTAACTGCATGTGTGTTTAACTCACAGTAATTATTTAGTATTGTGATTTTGCTTTATGAACTTTATGTGTAATACATTACATACTGAAAACATGTTTAAAAGATGATTATAGCTTTCGGGTGAAAATGACTCTAGTAAGCAGGTGAGTAAAAGGGAAACAAGTTGAAGAGCTGTTTTCTGTATTTCATGAGAAAGATGCTGAGAGTATGAACAAGCTGTACAGGTGGTGAGAGGAGGTTGGTTTTATATATTTTTTAATAAGAGCTAATTTAAATGAGGATAATTCAGATGGGAATAAAAGAGTTAAGAAAAGAAGATGAAGAGAAAAAAGAATCAGAAAGGATTATAATTTTTTGTTTGAATAATTAGTTGTATTGTGATGATATTAACTGAGATAATTATACACTTCAATATTACTGACTAGCATTTAATTTTCTGGTTTTCCTGATATACGATTTTGGGATTAGTAAAAATGTAAAATTAAAAATCTGGTGGCCACTTACTCAGATTATCAAGCAATTAATATCTTTACATCAATTCATTAAGATTTAAGAACTAATCCTTCTGCTCAAACTTCCATCCATCATTCTCAATTATTATGAGAAAAAATACAATGTAACGAAAATTAAAAAATTCTCTATAGCCTCTAGGGTATAATTCCACTTGTTCCATTTTCTTTTTTTGAGAAG
>NW_028078708.1:0-1036 GCF_014824575.4 Sturnira hondurensis | reverse complement strand
AAACAGAGAGAAGAATTGCTTGTTTGTGAATCGCATGGTGTTGTGATTCTGTGTCTTGGAGGTGGCAGATTTCATTGCTTCACCAACACCAGGGAGTCCATGGGGTCAGACAGCACATTGGAGCCCAGGCCTGCTCACAGAGGAACAGCAGTCCTACTCAGTACATCATCTACCTTTAAGCTGAATAGTGTTTTCCTTCTGTAACCCTGGGGACGGGGCATAATCCATAGCGTGAGCCAGCAGAAAGGGGGAAACAAGCCAAAGACTTTCTTTCTAATGCTTTCACAACAAGGTTACTGAGACTAAGGTACAGCTTCCTGGATGTACCTGAAGCTCTCAGGGATTGGGAGCTTTTGGGAAACCAGGGCCTTTGCTGTGGACCCATTGTGATTCTTAAGCTTCACAAAGCAAGTTTGGTCTATTTGAAGCCAAGTCTGTCTGCCTGGCTAGGGGTTATCACCCACCCCTACCAGGGTAAATACCAATAGTGACATGTCTTGTGGCAGTGGCCCTAGGGGCCAAGACTGACAGGGCTCTGGGTGTTTTCTAGGCATGAGAGGGAAGGCTGCCTTGGGCCTACAATTAGAGGGGGAGGTATTATCCAAGAAGGTGGTGTTTTTTCCTTGAAACACCATTGCCCTCCTTCCAAAAGCTGTGATCCTTCTGATCAAGTCCTGTTCAACTCAATTCATCAGATAGGTGAGTTTTGGGGTGATGGCTGTTTGTAGGCCTTTGGAACTACAGGGCTGATATGGATAAAGACATGCCACCCAAGTCTATCCAAAGAGCTTGGGGTGAGTCTTTCTCCTGGTTCTCCAACAGCACATTCCTGGGTAGGCTCCCCACACACCGTCCTTTCCATCCAGGCTTCCAGGTCAGTAGACAGAACGGCCTTGGGTCCTCACTACCTACATGGCAGAGGTTCCAGGAGTGTTCTCAGGACCTTTGATTTGCAGAGCACTTAGCTGCAGAACAATGGGGACAAACCAATTCCTCACCGTTGCTCACCCTTCAAAGCTGTGGCCTGTAAGACTGT
>NW_028078707.1:0-12099 GCF_014824575.4 Sturnira hondurensis | reverse complement strand
ACTCAGAGAAGCACCAGGGCTCCGGGGTCCCCAGCCGCTTCTCTGGATCCAAGGACACCTCGGCCAATGCAGGGCTCCTGCTCATCTCTGGGCTGCAGCCTGAGGACCAGGCCCACTATCACTGTGCTGCATATCATAGCAACTCAAAAGCTTACACAGTGCTTCTGACCCATGGGGAAGTGAGACAAAAACCTTTTTACTGCTCTGCTCTGCTCATAAAGGAAGCCTGGGAGGTCCCTCCCCTGCACTGAGTGGGCCCTCACAGCTGTCCAGACAGAGCTTCATAAACATTCCTCAGTTCTGGGACAGGGAGCCTTGGGCACAGCCATGTCCAGGTCAGCAGAGATGCTGGCCCCAAAGACCCTGTCCTCTTGTTGTCCACAGTTTACTTTCCAGTTTGAAGAGAAACTTAGTCTTTAACTCTCACCTGGGAAAGAAAGGCAGAACATTATCTACTTCATAGTGTTGTGGGAAAATCATATGAAATTCTTATTAAATTTTTGTGAGATTTGCGGTGCTAATTCTTGCTGCTGGAATCGCTGTTACCACAAAGTCTGCTTATTCTAGGACCGGATACTTCAGAAATTTTATCTTCCTATTTCTTTTCTAATCCCAGATCCTCCCTTTCTTTCTATTTCCAAGACTCACCCAAGAGAGGAACGAAATTGGAAAAGAATTTGTTTTTTATCTGAAAAAGTCTGGACTGAAAACCTAGATGTTTGAAGCCCTGGATATGCATCACGGACACACTTCTGAATTTCTCTGCATGTCAGTGGCCTTATCTGCAGCGTGAACATGCACTATTTACCGCATCAGCCTGGTGGATAGAGTACCTGGGATGAGGTAAAGAGGTCATTGGGTGTGTACCTGGGCACATGGGAGTGACAAGAATGGGCAGTGCTGCCCCCTGTTTACCAGCCCAATGGCCACTGGACGCTCCTGTTTAGCCTGGCTCAGCCTGGGTTGACTCAGAGGAGATCTCTTTGAATGCAGCAAAGAGCAGAGTGGACATTTGTGCAGACATTGATGAGGTTCGCATATGACCTGTGGGATCCTGGGGGAATTCTAACCAGAGCCAGTACAGGTGAGGACCCACAGACCCTGCCCCCTGTGAGAAGGAGGAAAGTCACCGTATTTTCCACAACCGAGGGCTTCAGGGTCCACCCTATTCCAATCCCTGATGTCTGTGTGTGGGGAGCGGAGGTAATGAAGGAGCAGGAAGATCTGGTAGCTTCATAAGGAGAGTGGTTCTTCATTTGAGGGACGCAGAACTCTCTGCCAGTACGGAAATGTGGCTTCTGAAGGGTTTTCTCATGTTTCCCCGGGTGGTATAAAGACTGAATTAGCTTTGCCATATATATTGTTCATTTGTGTCTATGTAACTTCCTCCTTAACAGTCTTCTGGAAAGGTTACTTAAAAGACTCCCAGTTTGTGATCCAACAGGGAAGGAACTTGGAACTAGTCACTCCATCCTACCAGGTGAGAATCTGACAAGCAGGAAAATCAATATCTCTTCTGTTATCCTTCAGAGAGGTGAGGTCACTGACCCCATAACTGTGGAGACAGGCTGGTGAATACAGAGAATCACCACTTGTTGGAGCAGAAACCTTCATGGCGACCAGTACTCAGTACAATAACCTCAAGTGTGTTGATGGACTGGTGGAGATCCACAAGTCTTAGGGTTAAGAACTCCTGGGGGTGAGGGGGCAACTCATGAGGGAAAGTCCACACTTTTGTGGAGAGCCCTCCACAAGGATGTCCCTGAAGAGAAATGATCCTCTAACAATGGAGTGTCACAATATTTGAGGCAAAAACTGTGAGAATGCCAAGGAGAAACAGCGGACTCCACTATTGCTCTTGAGACTTTGTATAGTATCTGCCTCAGATCAAAACAGAGTTAAACTAGAAACCAGCAACACGCAGCTGGAAAATCTCTGAAAAAGTTGGAGATTTAATAATATGTTTCTGAACAACACATGCGCCAAAGAGGAAATGTCAAGAGAATTTTGAAAAAATTGAACTAAATGAGGCCCTGGCTGGTGTAGTTCAGTGGGTTGAGCGCGGGCCTATGAACCACATGATGGCAGTTCGATTCCCAGTCAGGGCACATGTCTGGGTTGCAGGCCAGTTTCCAGCATGGGACACGCCAGAGGCAACCGTACATTGATGCTTCTCTCCCTCTCTCCTTCCCTTCCCCTCTGAGATAAATAAATAACATCTTTAAAAAAAAAGAAAAAATTGAACTAAATGAAAATAAAACATCAAAATTGTGAGATGTGGCAAAATTGATGCTTAGAGAAAAACATTAATTGAATGCATGTAGGAGATAAGAGAAAGATCTACAATTGATAATATAAGCTTCTACTTTGGAAAACTAGAAAGAGAAGTACACATTAAATAAAGAATAGCAGAGGAAAATATATGATAAGAACCAAGACATAAATTAGTGAAATTGGAAACAGTTAATTAGTGGGGAAAATCAACAAAATTAAAAGCTGGTTCATTGAAAAGGTAAATGATAAACCTCTAGCTGCACTAACTAAGAAAAAAGAGAGAAGATAAAAATTATTAATCTCACAAAAGAAAAGAAGAGTACTGATTTCATGAACATTAAAATGATAACAGAAGAATACAATAAATATGTCTTTGAAAGACACAGTCTACTCAAAGCTGACCCTAAAGGGAACATCTGACAAGCATATACCAATGAAAAATATAACTAATAATTAATAATCTTGTGAATTGGAATCCAACAAAGGTCAAGTGGGTTCACTGGTGAATTCTGTCAAACACTTAAGAAAAGAAATTATATCAATTCTCTACTGACTTCTCCAGAATATAGGAGCACATGAAATAATTTCTAACTCATTTTATGAGAACGGCATTAATCTAATACCAAAACTAGTTAAAAACATTACAGAAAAAATTATAACAGATCAATATCACTCATGGGTGGAGATGCAAAATTCCTCAAAAAATGTTTTCCAATTGAATATAAAAATATGTAAAAATTATATACCATGAGCAAGTGGCATTTATCCCAGGTATGTTCAATATTCACAAATCAATTACTGTAATTCACTATATCAACAGAATAAAGAAGATAAAACATGTAAACATATCAATTGATGCAGAGAAAGTGTTTGACAAAATTCAAAACCCATTGACGATAAAAACTCACACAAACTCAAGATAGAGAGAAATACATCTACAAAGAACCTATCACTAACATCATGCTAATGGTATGCTAATAAGTTTTGTGCTGAAATAGAAAGAGGCAAATATGTCCCCTCTCACCACTACTTTAAACATTGTATTAACAGTTTTAGCTAATAAGACAAGAAAAAGAAATAAAAGTTATACAGATTGAGAAGGAAGGTATTCACTTGTTTTTTTCTATAATTGACATGGTCGTCTATGAAGAAATCTGAAAGAATCAACAAAAACACACACCCCCTCCAGGAACTAATAAGCATTTGTAACAAAGAGGTAGGACACAACATTAATGTACCAGTATTGATCACTTTCTTATGTATCAGCAAGAAACTAGTGAGAATGAAATGAAAAGCACAATACCATTCACATTATCACCCCTCAAATGAAGCACTTAACTACAAATGTAACAGCATATGTACAACACCTATGGAAGGAAAACTACAAAACTCTAGCAACAGAAATCAAAGCAGAACTAAATAAGTGGAGAGGGATTCTGTGCTCAGGCACAGGAAGACTCAATATTGTCCAGATGTCAGTTCTTTCCAAGTCCATCTGCAGATTCCATGAGATCCCAAAGGAATCCCAGAGTTATTTTGTAAATACCAACCAACCACATGGTTCTAAAGTTTACATGCATAAGAAAAAGATCCAGAATAGCCAAAACAATGTCGAGAGAGAAGAAAGAGCTCTGAGGACTGACACTGCGTAACTTGAAGTCCGACTTGAAGGTACAGTAATGAAGACACAGTGGCATGAGCAGGAGAACAAACAGGTAGACCAAAAAAGTAGAACAGAGAACCAAGAGACACACCTACATGAGTACAGTTAACTGACATTTGTCACTAGTGCAAAGGCAGTGCAATGGGGAAAGGGTAGTGTATCAGCAAATGGTGGTGAAAAACTGGATATCCATATGCAAAACAAAACAGAAATCTAGAGTCAGACCCAATGACCTTTACAAAAATTAACTCAAAATGTATAGGCATGATTGAAAAATGCAAAATGATAAAATGCCTAAAAGAAAACAGGGGGAAATCTAGATGCCCTTTTGTATGGTGATGACATTCTCATTACAACACCAAAGACCCAATGCATGAAAAAATTGATCAGTGGGCCCATATTAACTTAAAAACTTTTGTTCTGACTCAGGCACTGTCAAGAGAATGAGAAAATAGGCACAATTCAACTTCTTTCTCTCACAGAAGAGGAAACATTTGCAAAAGATAAATCTAATAACAGACTGTTATCCAAATTATACAAGACTCTCTCAAAAATCAGAAATAAGAAAAAAACCAAAAAAATATCAAAGGGATTTGAGCAGCCATTTCACCAAAAGAAGCTATATGGTGGCAAAAGAGCATAGGAAACGATGTTCAACAAGATGTGTCATTAAAGATGGCAAATGAAAACAACAATGAGATACCCCTCAACACCTATTAGAATGGGAAAGTTCAAAAGACTGACAACACCAAATGCTGACAATCATGTGAAGCAAAAGAAACTCTCATTAATTGCTGATGGGAATGAAAAATAGCACATCCACTGTGTGAAGAAGTTTGGTGGCTTCTTATGAAGTAAAAAATAATCTTGCCATGCAACCCAGCACTCAAATGAGTTCAAAGCTGATGTCCATTAAAAACCTACACAGGGATGGCATAGCACCTGTTTCATGAATGCCAAAGCTTGAAAGCAGCTGGGATGCTCTTCATTAGATGATAGATAAACAATTGTGTATACAGTGGGTGGAATATTATCCAGCCCTGAGAAGAAAGAAAATACATGAAAGGATATGGAGGGATCTTTTAAAAAATATTTATTTATTTATCTTTAGAGGAGAAGAGAAGGAGAGAGGAAGAGAAACATTAATGTATGGTTGCTTCTTGTGCATCCCCTGCTGGGAACTGGCCCCTGCCAGGAACTGGCCTGCAACCTAGGCATGGCCCTGACTGGGAATCGAACCACGATCGGATATGGAGGAATTTTAAATGAACTTTACTAAGTGAAAGGAGCCAATCTGAAAAGGCTACATAGCACATGCTTCCAATTATGTGACTTTCTGGAAAAGGGAAAACTGAGGGGACAGTAAAAAGACCAGAGGTTTCCAGGAGTTAGGAGAAAGAGACAGGGAAGGACAGAGCTGGGGAGCACAGGGGGTGTTTAGGGCAGCAAAACTGTTCTGTACCACACTGTAATGGTGGACACATGGCTTTTACATTTGTCAAAACCCAGGAGAAGCTTCTGGCTTCTCTATCCTATGGAGGAATCCTTGCCTGGAACAGCAGGGGGCACTGCAAGGCAGCTCTGGAGAGGGTGTGCCCTCAGCTGGAAACCCAGCCATCTGTTTGTATTCTGGGTGCCTCTGCCAGGTGCTCCCTGTGAAGTGTGGGGAGCCCCAGACCCTGTCAGTCCAGGCCCCCACCCTTCACAGGACTACCCTAGCAGAAAGATCAGACACAAGAGTACAAGAAGGGGCTGGGACCTGCAGCTGGAGGGACTTATTTTCATAAAGACACCTCTTCCTCTGGGGCACAGGGAAAGATAAGAGAGATGAGAGGTGGCCCTGGTAAGTGGAGGAACTCAGAAGGTAGAGCCTCAGGACTGTCTCTACCATGGACTGGACTCCTCTCCTCCTCACCCTCTTTGCCTACTCACTCCCCAGGTGCCTGGCTGCTCAGTTTGGGAATGTGGTCCCAGGAGGACACACAGGCTGGGCCTGTTCCCCTGGAGTCCACACTGATTCATTTGACCCTACTCACTATCTCTGTCCTTTTTTCCTTTATTCCAGGGACTTGGGTGCAGTCTGGGCTGACCCAGAAGACTCAGTGTTGGGGTCTCTGGGTCAGACTGTTAGCATCAGCTGCACTGGAAACAGCAATAATGTTGGATAGGGTGGTGCAAGCTGGTACCAGCAGGTCCCTGGCACTGTCTCCAAACTTCTCATCTATGGTAGCAACAGTCGACCCTCAGGGATCCTGGCTCATTTCTCTGGCTCCCATTCCCAAGCCAGGGCCTCCCTGACCATCTCAGGGTTGCAGCCTGAGGATGAGGCTGACTGCTACTGTCAGTATTATGATAGCAGCTACAATCACACAGTGCTGAGGACTCAGGGGAAGTGAGACCCATGCTCCCCAGGCCTCCCTGTCTTGGTTCTGTCCTCCTGGGTCCCCACAAAGGAGAGTTCTCTTCTCTGTCTCCTGGAGCAAAGTGTGTGTTGAAATTGTAGGTTCTTGAGTCCCTTTATTTTCTTTCCAAAATTTCCTAATGTCTGGATGACTGATTGCCTATTTCTCTGCAATCTTTTCAGGAAGGTGAGTGAGTTCAGAACAAGGCAGCAGAGCTTTTGCATTTCTGACAATGGGGCTGGAGCCATCGCTTGCAGGGGTCAGTTCTGTGCTTCTGGGACAGTTAGTTGCAGCCTTTGCTCTCTGCACACACATGGCAGTAGGCGCCTCTCCTGTAAGTCAGGACCCATGAAACCACATGCAGACATTTATAAATATGCCCTGAGGGGGCCCCATCACCCCAGCTGGAGATCACGGGGTTATAAGAGACAGTTCTCAGAGGTTAGGCACCTTTGCCTTTCAGTCCTGCTCATGCAGGAGTGGACATCTCATCTGTCTGTGCTTCTGAGTTCCCATCTGTTAGACAAAACATTCACACAGGCACCCAGGGGGTCAGAGCCTGTGACCTGGTCTCTTGTAAACCAGAGTGCAGTACAATTTTGGGCCAAACAATCTGTGTAGTTAATATGGTGAATTTTTTTTAAATTCTTTTTTAAAAAATTTTTTATTTATTTGTCTTTAGAGGGGAAGGAGAGAGGGAGAGAAACATCAATGTGTGGTTGCCTTTTGTGCGTCCCCTGCTGGGAGTTGGCCTGCAGGGAACTGGACTACAACACAAGCATGTGCCCTGACTGGGAATCGAACTGCGATCCTCTGGTTCGCAGGCCCACGCTCAATCCACTGAGCTACACCAGCCAGGGCCCCTTAATATGGTGAAATTTTTCACAATGCACATACAATATGTAATATCTACCTTTATTTATTCTCTTAGGGAGTGTATTTCAACCCTGAGACAGAAAGATGAATGAACACAAGACAGTGTCTTGTGCCCTTGGGGTCAGGTTCATGTGGGTCATGGAGCACAGACAGGAGAAGCAGGTGGGGGAGGGGCATACACTGAGGACAGAAGACAAGACAACCCCCAAGAGCACATGACCTGCCCAGGTCACCGTGGCTGTTTGAATGTCCACTCACATTTCATTTAAATAACAGTCTGTAAGTTCATCAGGTGTCAACTGGGACTCTTACACAGCTCAAAGTCCACCATCTGATCAATGAAATGTAATATTCAATTTTTCAACCCAAAATCCCACAAGGACTAGGACTCTATCCCAATCTGACTAGGACTCTAGTCGGGAAACTCATAAAGCAAGAATGTGGGTTTGGAATGTCTGTGTGAACGAGACAAGATTCTTCCCTGTGATGTGGGTGCAGGAAGCCAATAAATGATGGTCCGAGGCTGTGTGTGCTGGTCTGGACTTCCTTCTGCTCACACGTGTCACCCTGAACCCCATGACTCTGAACAGGAGGCCTGTTCCTCCTTCCCTCTCTCACTGAGTGCAGTAGTCAGTTAGCTGACCATTCCCAAGGTTACAACATACATCTATTAATGTGACAATAATTGACATCAGCTGCTGTTGTGTGAGCTTTTGTGGACCTTGAATGCATGTTTATGCTACAACACACACTGATGAAGGGACACGGTGTGTGGGGTGTTGTTATAGTTAGTGGGGGAGCAGAGTGAGAGACTCTGATGGCAGAAGATTAGATAATAGGAGCTCTATGGATGGTGGCTGAGGTGCTCAAATCAATGCTGGTGACTGATCTTTCTCTATATTTGTGTTACAATTCATTGCTTATTTCAGTCTGTGGTGAGGTGTGCGTGCCCTGTGACTCAGAGTGACTCCGAGTTGCCAACGCCTGTGTTGTCACCACCATTCCAAGTTTAATCCTGCTCCTTTGCAAAGAACGTAGGGGACATCGTGTCAGACACCAGGGAGGGAAAGGAGTCAGAATTTTAAAGCCATAGGAAAGGCGGGAGGCTGCAGGTTGGAGAGCCCAGGGAGGGGCTGTGAGGTGGTGGGTGGAGAGGGCGGGGCCACCATGAAGCCCCATGAGGGGAGCCCAGGATATGAGTTCTGTGCAAACAGCAGTGGGGAGTCCCTGAGGGTTTAGAGCAGAGGGTGATGTGTCTGAGGTGGACGAGAAAGTCCCCGTGAGTGCCTTGAGGACACAGTGCCCGAGGTGAGCAAGTGATCCTGGTCTTTGTCATTGACTAGGATTCCTGTGAGTCTAGACGTGTGAGGATCACCGGACCATGGGCACAGGTAGAGCAGAGGTGGATTTGGGCACAGAGGGACAGGCTGGTCTCTGCCTCCAAGTGTCGAGACACTCAGCACGTCTGCAATCGCATCACACCTGACTGTTATCTTGTCACTAATGTAGGACAATGAGAAGGAAAATATTGGGAGGGAATATACTCTTTATATTATAAAGAAATTTGAGGACTGCCCCCCAAATCCTGACAAGAAACAATGACATGTGCAAAATATGAAAAACTAAGATAAAATGTGAGTTCCTGAAATGTATTAGCATGCTAGAGCTTACACCGGTAAATGTGTAGCCTTCAAACACCATTCTTATTATCCATCACTTAATCTAATCAGATCTGTGAAAGCTGTGCATGCATCGCATGACCTCAATTTTTTTTGAGAGTCCTTTCCACATCCCCCTGAGTGAGTTCCTAGGGATTTCCTTGAGCAGATCCTATGAGCCCTTTAAACCAGATAGACAGCGCTGCCGTCTGTGGCACTGAACATGAAATTCACTGTGCATTTACTTTGAAAGCTAATCCACATTAATTTGTCATTGATGTATTTGTTTGCACCTCCCACAGTTGTGGATTCCTGAGAGTGAGATGCACCAGTAAGCAGTACAGTGTGTCAGAGTCACAGTATCTGGGAACCAGACACAGGATGTGAGAAGAGACAGTGACCTAGTGAGCTGCAGAAACCAGCTGGGCCCTCAGGGCTTTGGGCCATGGCAGGTGTGTGCACTGTCACCAGCAGGAGATGCTGTGGAACTGCCCTGTGTTCCCTACACAGGTGCTCATTAAAGGCCCATTGTCTCCTAGAAGCCTGAGCCTTGGGGCAAGGCTTGTGCTCACTCTTGGGGACATAGCAGCTGTGTCCTCAGTGGCCTGGCAAAATCACATGGACTTCTGTGTTGTCTCAGCAGGTGCTTCCCCTGGGGCTGTCCCAAGGGCTGAAGCCAACCTCCATCCTCCCCTGTCTGGGGTGTGAGCTGAGTTCAGCACCAGGGCTCAGGGAGGGGCTGGGCAGCCCCTGGATGGACACACATTTGCATGGACAGCCCCTCCCCTGACAGAGGGTGGGGAGAAAAGGAGGCCTGGGCAGCCCACCTTCACTGTGGGCTCAGGGGCTGTGTGCACCATGGCCTTGATCCCTCTGCTCCTTGTGCTCCTCTCTCACTGCACAGGTAGGGACAAGACTTGGGGTCCAGGGCTCAGTTCCCAAGTTTCTTCCCTTCCTGCTCCATCTTTTGAGAAGCTTCCCCTGGTTCTGCCCCATCAGTGACAAGTGTCTGTGTCTGCAGGTTCTCTCACCCAGCTTGTGCTGACGCAGCCACCCTCCCTCTCTGCATCTCCTGGAGCTACAGCCAGACTCACCTGCACCCTCAGCAGTGGCTTCAATGTTGCTGACTACAGAATACGGTGGTTGCAGCAGAAGCCAGGGAACCGTCCCTGGTATCTGTTGCGGTATAAATCAGACTCAGACAAGCACCAGGGCTCCGGGGTTCCCAGCCGCTTCTCTGGACCTAAAGACAGCATGGCCAACACAGGGCTCCTGACCATCTGAGGGCTGCAGCCTGAGGATGAGGCTGACTATTACTGTGCTACAGGTCATGGCAGTGGGAGCAGCTACAGTTGCACACAGTGGCTCAGATGGCGAGGAAGTGAGACAGAAACCCCTGGGCCCAGTGGTTATGACTCTGAGTCTCACTGAAGCTTTGTGGAGGCCTCTGTAAGGTGGGCTCCTCTGGAGTCAGAATGTCTGAGGAAGGGGAAGGAGCAGCACCGTCATGAGTGAGAGCACAGGGCGTCCCCAGGTCACTTAACCTGAAGGGATGACAAAGCCCAACTGACTGTCTCCATTGTGTCTGGCATAAATTTCATCAAAATAAGTATTTTTAAATAAAAATCTGAGGTTTATCTTACTGCTATGTCTTCTTTCGCACTGACACAGAATCCTTCTGACACATCGGGTTGCCAACTGTGAGCAAATTTTCTTCATAACAAGCAATTCCCTGTGACACCAGCTGGATGACCCACCACACAACTAAGCTCTCAGATGACTGCGTGGTGACGGGGTCAGGTCTGCAGTGAAGGCCCAGTTCCCACCGACCTGCCTGAGCTTTAAGTGAGGGTCACCAGCAGGATATCTTCTGTGTCACACGAATTCTTCTCTTTAATTTGAAGGCTCCCACGTTCCCTAACTAGGTTTCAATTAATTTTTTTACTCCACCTGAGCCCTCCTCCCTCCTCAAGGAAATGGGGGGCACGTCTGTAAATTCTAGCTTTGAATCGTGCCTCTGTCTATGAGTATCCTGTCCTCACCCAGGAGCCCACCTAGGGTCACCTCTTGAGAACAAAAGGAGCACCTGTCACCCAGGAAATGTCAAGGTCAGGAGGTTGAGAGCAATATATATTTTCTCTATTATCTCACAATACTGTGTCTGCAAGTACAAATGATGACCCAGAGAGTCAAGTGAACCCATAAAATTAAGGTCATAAGTGAGAACCTTGTCTTAGCTCTTCAACATGCCCATGGCCCCGGGTCCTTCAGCCTGACCCTGGACACTGGACCCTTGAACACCCTCCATGACTGGTGACCTCATGGGTTCTCCTGAGCCCACAGGCACCGACTGTCCTCCTGTCCTCTCTCACTTCTCTGGGCTCTCCAGCCATCTAGGATGTCAGCTGGGCTGCAGGACATCAGGAGCAGGAAGTCCCCAGTGTGTGCCTGTGTTTCCTCCCCAATGAGGCTGATGATGAGCCCAGACCCAAGGTCACATTCTCTTCCACAGGAAGCAGCAGACACATTGGGGGTGACCATGGCAATGTTCCCAAGGGCTCCCAGGTAGAGCCCCCACATTTGTGACCTCGAGGAATAGTGATAGACTGACCAGTGTTTTCAGACTCATTTTCTGAATTCTGTTAAATCACCGAAACCACTGTGAACACCTCTGGGCTCCAGCCTTAGAAGATGCTGACGGTCGTTTTTACAGAGCCGAACACGACCCAATGGAACAAAGATGGCCTGCTCCACAGGGACATGTGACAAATCTGCCTTCCCTGCCCCTGCTTGGTTCATGAGTCCCCTGTCCCTGCCTCTGACCAACACCAGCCCTGGATCATGATTCCAGTGTCACTTGTGCTCTTAAAACAAAAGGATTTCATTTTTCTCAGTTATTTCTTTGTGGTGTCAAGGAAAATATCTCCTTTTGAAGGTACGGTTCCCCCAGTGCACAAAGAACTGCTTTGCTTCCAGAGCAAAAGAGCCCCCAGTGCTGAGTGGGGTCAGGAATGTCCCGAGTGTAGCACGTGAGACCCCAGGGGTCCAGGTGGGTGTTTGTGCTCCTGTGTTGCTCCATGGGATCAGGAGAAAAGCATGTCTCAGACACATGTGTGGGAGACTGTGGGGTGGCGAGCTTTATCTGAGCGCACATACAAGGCTGCCCCTGTGTCCCATGTCTGTCTGTCCAGGTATGGAATACATTCAATAGTGTCTTCAGCAAGGC
>NW_028078706.1:0-512 GCF_014824575.4 Sturnira hondurensis | reverse complement strand
ACAGACATAGAACAAACACTTCAAAAATTTATATGGAACCATAAACAATCCCGAATAGCAGCCACAATCTTGAGAAAGAAGAACAAAGTCGGAGGGATCACAATACCTGATATCAAACTGTATTACAAGGCCACTGTAATCAAAACAGCCTGGTACTGGCAAAAAACAGGCACATAGACCAATGGAACAGAATAGAGAGCCCAGAAATAAATCCAACTCTCTACAGTCAATTAACATTTGACAAAGGGGGCAATAACATAAAATGGGGTAAAGATAGCCTCTTCAAGAAATGGTGTTGGGAGAACTGGACAGCTACATGCAAAAAAATGAAACTCTAGCACCAACTTATATCATACACCAAAGTAAATTCAAGGTGGATAAAAGACTTAAATATAAGCCGTGACACCATTAAAGTCCTAGAGGAGCATGCTGGCAGGAAAATATCAAATATTTCACACAGCATTTTTACTGATATGTCCCCTAGAGCATGGAATATAAAGGAAAGAATAAAC
>NW_028078705.1:0-751 GCF_014824575.4 Sturnira hondurensis | reverse complement strand
AACTTCATTAATGCTCTGAACCCAGAAAATGGACTCTCCCAGATGGGAGGGACCTCTGCAGTGCTGCTACCTCCCTGGGAGGTGGGGCCTGCTGGGGCTCCTCTCCTGCTTCAGGAGGGAGACAGGGAGAGGTCTCCACCAGAGATCAGCATTCTCTGCAGGTGGGAGGTGTATCCTCTGGGCTGCTACCCTCCCCAGTGGTTTTGTTCCCTCTGCAGTTGGGAGGAGCAACTGCAGTGCCTCACCCTCTGCAGGTGGGAGGGACCTGCACCACTGCTCTTCTCCTGCAGGTGGGAGGGGTCTCAGCAGGGATGCCACCCTCAGGGTGGGAAGGATCTGTGGGGCTCCAGGTCCTCTGCAGATGGGAGGGGCTGCAGAGG
This sequence comes from Sturnira hondurensis, assembly GCF_014824575.4. NCBI lineage: Eukaryota > Metazoa > Chordata > Mammalia > Chiroptera > Phyllostomidae > Sturnira > Sturnira hondurensis. The sequence continues at coordinate 371 of NW_028078705.1, read as the reverse complement.
TGCTTCACCAGCTGCAGGTGGGAGAGGTCTCCATGGGGCTGCTGCCCCCACAGGTGGTGGAGGTTTCCAAAGGTCTGGCCACACACGTGATGGGGACTGCTGCTGCCATGGTACCTCCTCCTCCAAAGGCAGTGGGAGACACCTCAGTACCATCTCCTTCTGTAACCTCCCCTGAAGCAGGGATTGTAAAGCCAACTGCTCCCCCTCTACCTGCTAAGGAATGTGTCTCACCATCCCCCCACGAAACTTGACAGAGCACCTCCTATAACTGGAACCCTCCAAAGGTGTGGTGTAGTCAGCCAATATACTTTCAGGCAATACCCAATGCATGGAGTAAATGAAGAAGGCCAACCCACTGGCAACTACTGGGG
>NW_028078704.1:0-1497 GCF_014824575.4 Sturnira hondurensis | reverse complement strand
AATTCAAAATCAAGATCCCCTGATCAGTTGTTTATGTCAGTGTAACTGAGAGACAATATAGTGATTAGGTGCCTGAGCACTTACAGCTGGATTGCCTGGCTGTGGCCCTTATTCTGCCACTTAACTAATCGGACCAAATCTCTCTCTTTCTTAATATATTCACTGTATTTAAACCAATTACAAACATAATTCATTTTGGTATTCAAATTTTTCCCATCTCTGGCCTGTGGAACTCTCCTTAAGGTGGTTCTTGTAAGCCCCTTTCAACTTTGATGGCTTTCTTGCTTTCTAGAGCAACAAAATGCTTCAAGGTCACCTTGTATAATTTCCTGCTCCATACCTGGAATCAGCTTTTTCTCCAAGGAGTCCTTTTAGTGGTTTATAATATTTGAGTACCAAATCTGGTCAGTAGGGGTGCTCATTACTGTGCCATTACTGCTATCAAGCTGGAAAATTTTTACTTTTCTTTAAAATATATTTTATTGATTATGCTATTATAGTTATCCAATATTTTTCTCCCCTTTCTCCCCCTCTACCCTACACCCCACCTCCCACCAGTATTCCCTGCCCCCCTTAGTTTATGTCCATGGGTCGTGCATATAAGTTATTTGCTGGGAACCGCGCTGCCTGGTTTCAGGGGTTGTGACTGTCCCCCATGGATAAGGCTGAGTGAGTGACCTCCGGAATGCAAGGCACTAAGGAGACAGAGCTTGTTTCTGGCAGCAACACTGCTTCTGCCTCATCCCCTGCCCCCAACACTTGGTCAGTTAGTCAGAGACAGGTAAGACCCCTCAGTGGGGGGCGCAGCCTAAGCTAGGCACAATCACTTGGGAGGCCCTCAAGGAAGGACTCGGAGGGCTGCAGCAAAGAGGGAGTGATGGACCCTTGCCCCCCAGCTATTCTGACATAGCCTGAGTCTCCATTTCCATCTGGGAGAAGTGCTTCCTGGCTCTAATCCACTTAAGCCTGAAAACCTGTGATGGGGGAGGTGGTGCAGCTCTTTGCGGGCTAGAGTGGGATCCAGGGTGATCGGGCATAAGAAAGAATACGTAAAATCCTGTGAAACTTGCTTTGTTTAGAATGCTCTCATTTAAATAAGGGTCCAAGGAAAAAGTTTGTTCCTCAAAGTTTTATGGCTCATTAGCTATCTGACCCTGACTGAGAATTAGCCCTCATAGTTCTTTGAATGCTACCTATTGTTTTAGCCTTACCTGTATTCTTGTGCAAATGAACCCAATAAAAGCCCATTGAGAAAAAGGCTCTTGGTCCTTCCCCTGTGAGAGACTGACCACCTTTCCTCCTCAAGCAGATCATGTCTTGGCAATTTTATTTTCATCCGTGGCAGACGAAGGGACTTGAGGGCAAAGTTGCCCCCACAGTTATTTGGCTTCTCCATTTCTTATACTATTTTTAACTTCTTCCTGTCTATTCTGTGCCTACCAATGATGCTTCTTATTCCCTGTACCTTTCCTCCACTCTACACCCTCCCCCTCCCTG
>NW_028078703.1:0-1112 GCF_014824575.4 Sturnira hondurensis | reverse complement strand
TACAACTGAATTATCTTGTACTTTCCCTGACTCAGCCTTGTAATCATTCATGATGACTTTTAGTTGTAAATGACTTTTAGAAAAAAAAATCTAGGTACTTACGGTGAATATCCCAAGTCTCTATAAAAAGTAGACATTTGCCAATTCTTTGCTTCACAGCCTGCCCTTGATCCACTGAGCTACACCAGCCAGGGTTCGCCTATTCTTAAAGGTTTGCCTTAATGCTATTCTTTCTATAATCAAATTCCTAAAAATCTTCTATGTATACAATTTCTAAAAATAAAAAATAAAAATAATAAAATAAAGCTACCTTTGACCAGTAATTTCTAAAAGAACTTTAAGTCTTTTAAAATTGATGTTGAAATGATAAAGTAATATTCTCAAATTAGCTATTGTAAGTGCCAACACTATCAGGCTTTAAAAGACCAATATTATAAGGAGGAAAGAAAAATCTTGAAACCAACAGTATCCTCCTCTTTATAAGCACAATATAAGTTTAATATTTTAAAGAACATTTATTTTCTTCTGAAATGAAATATAATAAACTATTGAGGAGAACTCAGGAAATTTGTTTTTAAAAATCCTCTTTCCAATCAGATACTCGTCTTTAACATACGAAATTTTGGTTTACTGGCAAGTAAAATGAATTTTTAAGTCATAACTGGGTTGATATTTAAACACAACTATTTGCCAGCAATATGATGTTAGGCTCACTATCTAATCTCCATAAACCGTGATTTTATAATATACAAAAATGTTTCATTACTCGGTTTCATAGTTGTATTAATTAAAAAATTATTTTCAATATACCGTGGAGTATATTTACTCATAATAATATTTGATTAAAAGCAGCTTAATCACGATATTATTGTGAATACATATGTATATATATGCATATATAATCTATTCATATATATATGATATTATATATATAATATATATTATGCATATAGATATATATGCATGATGTATCTATTCATATACACATATATAATATATGTATTATATATATATCTGTATATATAATACCCTGGATTTTTACTCATTGCCTTAGCAGTCATGGAAATATTTGAAACATGATTTTTAGTGGTTTCACACTATTTCAGTGTATG
>NW_028078702.1:0-791 GCF_014824575.4 Sturnira hondurensis | reverse complement strand
TTGCCCCTTTCTGTGTGAGGAGTCGTACCCATCAGGAACATCGGCCGTGCTTTTGGGCGCAGGGGGAGGAAGCTGAGGCAGTGTTTTCTACCAGAGACAAGCTTTGTCTCCTTTGTGGCTTGCAATTCAGAGGTCACTCACTCATTCTTAGCCATGGGAGGTAGTTACAATTCCTGGAACCAGGCAGAGTGGTTCCCAACAAACTAGAAAATAAAAATAAAGATCCATGTCAATATAACCAAATTTAGGCTCAAGTTAAAGAATTTAGGATAAAAATTTTGAAAATTCCATAAAATGTCAACGAATTTATAAGAAAAAAATGAAGAGAATTTTCTTAACACAAGAAAAGGAAAAGAAAAGGTGAAGCAAAAGGAGATTGCAAGAGGGCATGAGAAGACTTTAATAGTAAGGGGCATGGTCTTTATTTTCATTGTACAACTTCTCTGGTGAACGCATCTGAAAACATTTTCTAAATTGCATACGTTCAACAAATTAAGCTCATTATGTTCAACTCTAATTCAATAACTATATGTAAATTACATATATATCTATGAAATATTGTATAAAGTATACGTCGAATACAAAGTCTAAAACTAAAAAGAAAATAAAAAGAAAAGATACCCAACTGTAAGATGACATTTTCTTGCCCATGTTTCTACTTGTCCACAGGAGGTAGCAGAATTACTCTGCAGATGGAGCCTTTCTGGGGCACCACTGACTCCATCTCAGCAGCACCCACAGTGCACCAGGGGACCAACCCCAACAGCATCACTCATTGCACAGTCTTTCTA
>NW_028078701.1:0-675 GCF_014824575.4 Sturnira hondurensis | reverse complement strand
CCTCAGAAGGGACAGAAGAGCCCGCCTGTGTTGGCGCCAATGCAGGACACTCTGGGGCACTGCAGCCTCCACAGTCGCCCTGCCACAGCCCACCCAGCAGCCTCGGATTCTGCACCTCCTCAGTTGCTGCCCAACGTCTCTGCCTGAAGACATGGAGGTGCTTCCTGGGCCCTCGTTTGTACCTCAGAGCTACCACCCTGAGTGTGAGGCCTCCGTCAACAACCACATCAATGTACACTTCCACGCCTCCCACTGGTACTCGTCCATAGCCTTCTACTTGGACCTTGAGGACCTGGCCCTGAAGCACTTCAGCCAGTTCTTCCTGCAGAGGTCCGACAAGGAGAAGGAGCACGCAGAGGAGCTGATGGGGCTGCAGAACTAGCAAGGGGGCTCATTCCCCCTGTGGGATATCAGCGGTCTTCCCTAGGATGAATGGGAGAGTGGCCGGAGGGCCATGCATTGTGCCTTGTACCTGGTGAAGAAAGTGAACCAGAGCCTGCTGAGTCTGCACCGGTTGGCCACTGAGAAGGAGGACGGCTACCTGTGCCATTTCCTGGAGAGTCACTACCTGCACCAACAGGTGATGTTCACCAAAGAGTTGGGGGGCCATGTCATGAATCTGTCCAAGATGGGAGCTCTGGAATCAGGCCTGGGAGAGTCCCTCTTTGACAAGCT
>NW_028078700.1:0-960 GCF_014824575.4 Sturnira hondurensis | reverse complement strand
ACTAAGTCGCTGGGCTGTGACGCTGTATGTGGGGGCGGGGTCAAAGAGGGACTATGGCGTCCTGTCCGCCGCCTGCAACCATGGCCCTCACTGGTGCCGCAGTTGCTGCTGTCACCAGTCCCACGCGTTTTGTCCCACTGCACGCGAGTGTGCCACCGCCGTCAGCCCTTGACCCCTGGGGCCTGCGTGGTCTGTCTCACTGTGTGCGAATATGCGCCCGCGGTCTGCCCGCACCCCAACTGGTTTCCCGTCTGCCTGCTCGCCTGGGTCGGGGGCCCTGTCCTGCCCGACCCTGCTCGCTGCTGGCTCCGCCCCTCTTACCGTACCAGTTGAAGGGTTAGATGTAGTCGGACTTCAGTAAAATTCAATTTTCTGTTCTTTGGTTGTGTCTTTGTTTCTCCAAACCTTTGTTGTATTCAAACTTGGTTGTGGGAGAAGGCACAGTGTTTCCACCTATGCCTCCATCTTGGCGGAAGTCCCCTGGAATTACAATTTTTTTAATTATAGAAAAATCATCTTGAGTAACCAATTAAACACTAGCTGGAGAGAAGTCTTATAAGCAAGGACAGACAGAAGAAACCACTTCACCACAACAAGACTGGTAGGGAATGCATGAAAGGCATAAGAAGGCTGGCTAGTCTGAAGTTCCAGAGGGATATTTCAGTGGCTGGGGGATTACCCCAAGAAATGTGGAATCTAAACCTTAAGCTGGGTTCACCAGCCTACAGCACCAGAGCCAGAAAAGAACCCAGATAACATCCATCTGTGAAAAGCAACAGGATTTCTGTCTGCCAGAGAGAGACAGCTGGAGACACAAAGAACCTCTTTTTTTAAAAAAAAAACTATTTAATTATTTTTCAAGTACAGTTTTTTGGCTATTACTCCCATCCCACCCACCTGTATGCTCCCCCCCCCTCCCATTTCCACCCTTCTCAGTTGTTGTCCATGTATCCTTTATAT
>NW_028078699.1:0-1308 GCF_014824575.4 Sturnira hondurensis | reverse complement strand
ATAGCTCTTGATAAAATCTGGCACCCATTTATCATAAAAACACTCAGCAAAGTGGGACTAGAGGATGGATACCTCAATATAATAAAAGCTATATACGAGAAACCTACAGCCAACATTATACCCAATGGGAAAAAACTAAAAGCTTTTCCTTTAAGATCAGCAACAAGACAAGGTTGTCCACTTTCACCACTCCTACTCGGCATAGTACTGGAAGTTCATGCCACAGCGATCAGACAAGAAAAACACTAAAAGGCATCCAAATTGGGCAGGACGAAGTAAAACTGTGAAGATTGCGGATGACATTATAGTGTACATAAAAAACCCTATACTCTCCACCCAAAAACCACCTTACCCTTACAGTGAATTTGGAAAAGTAGTGGGATACAAGGTCAATATTCAGAAATCAATGGCATTTTTGTACACCAAGAATGAAATATCAGAAAGAGAAACTGAGGGAGGAATTCCATTTACTAAAGCAAGGAAAAAAGAAAGTACCTAGGGATAAATTTAACCAAGGAGGTAATAGACCTGCAAGAAATAACTGAATCTATAATATTTCTTTCTGTTTCTCTCTGCCTGTATAGGAGCATGTCCACTGTCAAAACAGCTTTAGAGAAGCCCTAGTTTGCTTGAAATGAAACCTTGAGGCATTGGAATTGAAGCTCCCCTGGATACCATCTCTGAAGAGGCAGGGATCTCAGAAGAAATTTTTTTGGTATTGCATGATGCTTACATGCAATGAGATTCTGAAATGAAACTGAACGTTTTAATGAGTCCCAAGATCTTTGACCTTGGGTCCTAAGGAGTACATACTTGTGCTACTTACTGTACTTTCCAGGTAATAGATTTTTTTCTCTATTTCTTCCACATGTGCAGTGGGATCAAGAACAGGGACTGGGATTCATTCGTGTCACCTGGGCAGTGGACAATTCTCCATGCAAACAGGAAGATGAGGCACCATCTATGCTGAGCTTCAGTGTGGAGAGGGCAAGTCCTCACTGCTGTATGTGTACACACTCAGACACACACACACAAGCCCATGTGCAGTGGTTTCAGTCAGACTTCCTGGGAAGATGATGGGTTCCGCCTTTGTGTTCCGATGTCATAATGTATCCCAAAGAACTTCAGACCTTAACTCTGATAAAAAACATATGTAAATCATCAGCTAACCATGTCTTGAACTTCCCCAAATAGAGATTCTTTTTTGGACACAAAATTTGCCATCCTTACTATGTAAACATGCCTGGCAAAGGATATTGAACACAAATTGCCACATAAAATTTTATTAATCTTTATATCAGTCTCAGC
>NW_028078698.1:0-540 GCF_014824575.4 Sturnira hondurensis | reverse complement strand
AATGAGAGAAGCTTAAAAGCAGCAAGAGAAAAAGAAACAGTTACCTACAAAGGAGTTCTCATTAGACTATCAGCTGATTTCTCAAAAGAAAACTTGTAGGCAAGAAGGGGCTGGAAAGAAATATTCCAAGTCATGAAAGGCAAGGACCTACACCCAACATTACTCTCTCCAGCAAAGCTATCATTTAGGATGAAAGAGCAGATAAAGAGCTTCCCAGATAAGGTCAAGTTAAAGGAGGGTTACTAAGCTCTTATTATATGAAATGTTAAAAGGACTTATCTAAGAAATAGAAGCTGATCAAAACTATGAACAGTTAAGTGATAACAAACTCACAACCACCAACAACTGAACCTAAGGAACAAAAACTAAGCAAACCGCTAGAACAGGAACAGAATCCCACAAATAGAGATCACCTGGAGGGTTATCAGTGGGAAGGAGGAGAGAGAGAATGTGGGGGGTTGGGGGGGGAGGTACAGAGAATAAGAAGCATACATGGCAGGTACAAAATAGACAAGGGGAGGTTAAGAATAGTATAGGAAA
>NW_028078697.1:0-810 GCF_014824575.4 Sturnira hondurensis | reverse complement strand
ACCGTCTGGTCAAAGCAGCTAGAGGCACTGCGTACCTGACTGAGGGGGGACATGTGCCCATAAATTGTGTGTATGAATGCCAAAATCTGAGATTCCTATAATGTTCATGTGTCAGAATATAGCATCCCTTTGATTTTCTTCCACCAGTTAAAAATGCAGACAGTATTGGTTAGCTCCCGGGTAATCGAAGAACCAGGAGAGGCCAGGCTTGGCCCACTTCTGCTTTATGGGGTGAGGTAAGCACTGAGGTTCATTAGTTTCCTTTATGGCTATGGGTTTCCCAGCACTACTGCTGCAATGACTATCCCCCCTTTCATGCAGCTCTTCGTGTTGGATCTATGGAGTGCAGTGTGCGTGCATCTTTACCTTACTGCAGTCTGCCTCCAAAATGTTACTAACCCTAGATTTTTCACAGATGCCCTGGATTAGAGGAAGGGTGTTTCCAATTACTTCTAATTTAAGAGGATTTTTGAACAGGAACAGTTGTCAGAATATATCAAATGTTTTTTTAAGCATCTATAGAAATCATCCTATGATTTTTTACATTTTAGTATTTGAGATGTTAAACTTCCTGGATGTCCTTTTAAACGTTAGCAGTCATGACTCTGTAATACTGAGATAGACTCAGCTTGGTCGTGGTGCGTTATCTTTTTCAATGTCGTATTTGATACACTAGAATTCTAAAGGTTTATTCATCTCTGTTCATGAGGGATATTATCTGTAGGGTTTTTTTATGTTTTGTTTTGTTTGGGTAATATGTGTTTTTGATTTGGGTAAAATAGTGCCAGCTCAGGATGAGTAGGGAATTAT
>NW_028078696.1:20590-35579 GCF_014824575.4 Sturnira hondurensis | reverse complement strand
CAGAAAACTGTACTTGAAAAATAATTAAATAAAAAAATTGGGAAAAAAACATACTCCTTTCAGTGAAAAATTGAAATGAATGGTGTCTGTGGTAACATGTAGTATTTTCAGCCCTTGTGTTGAAGTATTTTTCTGAAATGTCACTTTCATGGTGTGTTTGATAACGAAAGGGCTCCTGAATTACATTTCTATCAACTAATGCATGAACACAAGCATAGGACTATGTCACTTATGAAACGCTGTAAGCATCCATACCACAGTTTTCCCCCAATGGATTCTCTAGGAGAAAATCATAGCCTAAGTAGGAAATGCATGTAGTCTGTACTATGTAACCTTGTACAGAATTGTGAAGGTCTAAGTGACTAGAAAACTAAAATACACCTATGGGGCTCCAAGAGCATTCCACTCTGATAATACGGTAGTGAAGAGTTTTTACTTTTCTCAGTTACTTGGGAATGAAAACATTTTGTATGAAACAGGTTTCCAACACAACCCATTTGCCTGGTTTAGCACCTTATGGGGACTGTACTTATTTCAACAGAAGATCTAACAAGTAGCCTCTCAGATACTGTGAACTGTTTTCAGGTCTCTGTCGAAGTATGTCACTTAAATACCAATTGCAAGGAGTGGGGGATAGCGAAAGATGTACTGAAATTATTTTCCTCATCAAGTGTCTGAACACTCGCATACGACTGTGTGATCTTTGAGAAAGAATGAGCTCCTAGAGTTTCCTCCCAAGTATTTTTCTCCAGCTGAATAACATAGCCCTCTAAGATGTGAAAGCACAGCCTTGTCTGTGAATTGGAGGACAAGATTTGAGAGTGTCAAAATGAACCTGAAATTAGTAGTTTACTTTCAGTCACTCAGTGCATTTCTCTATGATACAATAGTAATCAATCTTTTGACTCTTATAAATCACTCCAGAATTAGACTGTTTCCTACACAGAAGGTTTTAAGCATGCACGTTTGGTGGTATTTCTAACCCCAGGACAAGGTACTGATTTCAGTAGAAGATAAAACGAATGCTGTCTCACCATACAGACTGTTTTAACACTTGCGTTGAACAATCTTTCTGAGATATGACTTTTGTGGTAAGTTGATAGCAAAAGAGCTCTGGAAACACTTTTTTGTCCTCAAATCAGTGAACAGATGCATGACTGTGGCATCTTGAAGTGGAAAGAGCTTCTGCAGTACAGGTACTTCCAAAATATTCTTTCTCATATTAAAGCATACGAAAGCTGAGATGTGCATGGACTGTGTACTACCAGACTAGTGCAAAGCCATTTAGTCAATATCAAAATGAGTATGAACCTACAGTCCACTTTCTGTCACCAAGTTCATTTCTTTCTGAGAGAACACTAATGGATTGTTGGAACCCTTCCTCATTACTTGGGAATAAGCGTGTTTCCTATGAAGAGAGTTTTAAGCAAACTCTGGCTGCAGTGTTTGTCACGCCAGGTCAATATACTCATTGCAATAGAGGTGGAAATTAATGGTGTCTATGGTAATACATAATGTTTTCAGCCCTGCTGTTGAAGTATTTTTCTCAAGTGTCATTTTAGTTGTAAGTCTGATAGCAAAAGGGCTCCTGAATTACCTTTCTGTCAACTAATCTATGAACACAAGCATAGGACTGTGACACTTGCGAAGTGCTGTAGGTATCCATACCAGTTTTCCCCAGTGGATTTTCTCCAGGGGAAAAGCATAGCGTAACTAAAAAATGCATGTAGTCTGTACTATGTTACTCAGTACAGAATTGTGAATGCCTAAGTGAATAGAAACCAAAAATTTTCCTAATTTGATGAGAGAAAAAGTTACATGAATCCAGGAATCACAGAGAGTCCCATTCAAGAGGAAAACAAAGAGGTCTACTTCAAGACACATCATCATTAAAATGGCAAACCTCCAAGACAAAGAGAGAATCTTAGACGCAGCAAGGGAGAAAAAGGAAGTAACATACAAGGGAGTCCCAATAAGGTTAGCTATTGACTTCTCAATGGAAACACTCCAAGCGAGAGGAGAATAGCAAGAAATATTTCAAGTAATGAGAACCACAGGCCTCGACTATTACAAGGCTACTTTACCCAGCAAGGCTCTCAATCAAGGAAGAAGGCCAAATAAAGAGCTTCCAAGACAAAAGAAGACTAAAGGAATATGCCTCCACCAAACCAGCTCTACAAGAAATACTAAAAGGACTGCTTTGAGGAAAGGAAGGAAAAGAGAGACAGAGAGGAACTCTGGTACGAAAATGGCAATGAATAAGTACCGATCAATAATAACCTTAAACGTAAATGGATTAAATGCTCCCATCAAAAGACATAGAATAGCTGAGTGGATAAGAAAGCATGACCCACCCATATGCTGCCTACAGGAGACCCACCTCAGGAAAAAAGACCATCACAGACTAAAAGTGAAAGGCTGGAAACAAATTTTCCAAGCAAATGGACAAGAAAAAAAGCCAGGGTAGCAATTCTAATATCAGACAAAATAGATTTCAAAAAAGGGCCATAAAGAGAGACCCAGAAGGTCACTTCATAATACTCAAGGGAAGAATCCACCAAGAAGACATTAACATCATAAATATATATGCTCCCAACATAGGAGCATCCAAATATATCAGAAAAATTTTAGAGGACTTCAAGAAAGATATTGAAAGCAACACAATTATAGTAGGGGATTTTAACACCCCACTGTCAAAAATGGACAGATCTTCCAAACAAAATATCAACAAAGATATAGCTGCACTAAACAACACCCTAGATGAAATGGACTTGACTGATATATATAGAGCCCTTCATCCCAAAGAAGCTAAATACACATTCTTTTAAAATGCACACGGAACATTTTCAAAGATAGATCACATGATAGGACACAAAACGAGCCTCAACAAATTCAAGAAAATTGAAATCATACCAAGCATTTTCTCTGACCACAAGGTACGTAAATTAGAAATCAACCCCCACAGGAAAAAACCCAAAACACCCAAAATCATGGAGACTGAATGGTATGTTATTAAACAACGAATGGGTCAAGATTGAAATTAGGGAATAAATCAAAAAGTTTCTGGAAACAAATGGAAATGAACTCACAACAAGCCAAAACTTATGGGACACGGCCAAGGCAGTCCTGAGAGGGAAGTTCATAGCAATACAGGCTTACCTAAAGAAGATAGAAACATTTCAAACAAACAACCTACCCCGACACCTGCAAGAACTCGAAGAACAACAAAAAAGAAACCTCAGAGCAAGTAGAAGGAAGGAAATAACCCAGATCAGAGCAGAATTAAATGACATACTACTAAAAGCACAATTGTAAGGATCAATGAATCCAAGAGTTGGTTTTTCGAAAAGATAAACAATATATACAAGCCTTTAAGTAGGCTCATTTAAAAAAGGAGAGGACACAAATAAACACAATAAGAAATGAAAGAGGAGAAATTACAACTGATACCACAGAAATAGAAGGGATTGTAAGAAATTACTATGAAGAACTGTATGCCAAGAAATTTGAAAACCTAGGTGAAATGGACAAATTTCTTGAAAAATATAATTTTCCAAAACTCAAGGAAAAAGAAATAAAAAGCCTGAATAGACCAAAAACAGCAGATGAAATTGAAGCAATAATCAAAAAACTCCCATCACACAAAAGCCCTGGACCAGATGGTTTCACAGGAGAATTCTACAAAGCATTTAAAGAAGACCCAAACCCTATTCTTCACAGACTATTCTAAAAAAAAAAAAAAAAATGATGGGAAACTCCCAAACCAGATAGAGACAAAACAAAGAAAGAAAATTACAGGCCAATATCGCTGTTGAACATAGATGCTAAAATCCTCAATAAACTATTGGCAAATCGCATCCAACAATACATCAAAAAGATCATACACCACGACCAAGTGGGATTCATCGCAGGGATGCAAGGATGGTTCAATATACAAAACTCAATAAATGTAATACACCAAATAAACAAAAGCAAAGACAAAAATCACATGGTCATATAAATAGATGTGGAAAAAGCTTTTGATAAGGTACAATACCCATTTATGATAAAGGTACTCAGCACAGTGGGAGTAGAGGGAACATTTCTCAATATAATAAAGGCCATATATGAAAGACCTACAGCCAACATCATACTCAATGCGCAAAAACTAAAAGCTTTTCCACTAAGATCAGGAACAAGACAAGGTTGTCCACTTTCACCACTTCTATTTAATATAGTATTGGACGTTTTAGCCTCAGCGATCAGGCAAGAAAAGGAAATAGAAGGCATTCAAACTGTAAAGGAGGAAACAAAACTGTCATTGTTTGCAGATGGCATGATAGGGTACATGGAAAATCCTATAGCCTCTACCAAAAAACTGCTGGAACTAATAAATGAATTTGGCAAAACAGCGGGATACAAAGTCAATGTCCAGAAATCAAAGGCATTTTTGTATAGTAACAATGAATCAGCAGAAGAAGAAATGAAGAAAAAATCCCATTCGATATAGCAAAAAGAAAAATAAAATATCTGGGAATAAACCTAACCAAGGAGGTAAAAGACCTGTACACAGAAAACTACACAACACCGAAGAAAGAAATCAAGGAAGACACAAATAAATGGAAACATATACCGTGTTCTTGGATTGGAAGAATTAACATCATCAAAATGTCCATACTACCCAAAGCAATTTACAGATTCAATGCAATACCTATTCAAGTACCAATTGCATATTTCACAGACATAGAACAAACACTTCAAAAATTTATATGGAACTATAAATGACCTCGAATAGCAGCTGCAATGTTGAGAAAGAAGAACAATACCTGAGGGATCACAATACCTGATATGAAACTATTACAAGGCCACTATAATCAAAACAGCCTGGTACTGGCATAAAACAGGCACATAGACCAGTGGAATAGAACAGAGAGCCCAGAAATAACCCCAAATATCTACAGTCAATTAATATTCAACAAAGAGGGCAATAACATAAAATGGGGTAAATATAGCCTCTTCAACAAATGGTGTTGGGAGAACTGGACAGCTACATGCAAAAAAATGAAACTTGAGCACCAACTTACACCATACACCAAAATAAATTCCAGGTGGATAAAAGACTTAAATATAAGCTGTGACACCATTAAAGTCCTAGAGGAGAACATTGGGAGGAAAATATCAGATATTTCACGCAGCAACATTTTTACTGATATGTTCTTTAGAGCAAGGAATATAAAGGAAAGAATATACAAAGAGGATCTCATCAAAATAAAAAGCTCTGCGTGGCTAATGAAAATAGCATTAAAATAAAAAGACAACCAACTGTATGGGAAAAAATATTTGCCAATGATACCTCAAACAAAGGTTTAATCTCCAAAATATACAAAGAACTCATACAACTTCACCCTAAGAAGACAACTAACTCAATTAACAAATGGGGAAAGGACTTGAACAGACACTTCTGCAAGGAGGACATACAGAGGATCCAGAGACACATGAAGAAATGCTCAACATCGCTTGCTATCAGAGAGATGCAAATTAAAACCACAATGAGATACTACTTTACACTGGTGAGAATGGCTATCATAAACAAAGCAATAAACAACAAATGTTGGAGAGGGTGTGGCAGAAAAGGGGACTCTAGTCCACTGTTGGTGGGATTGCAGACTGGTACAACCACTATGGAAAACAGTATGGAATTTTCTAAGAAAACTAAAATTGGACTTGCCTTTTAACCCAGCAATTCCACTGCTGGGATTGTATCCTAAGAACCCTAAAACACCAATCCCAAAGAACATATGCACCCCAATGTTCATAGCGGCACAATTTACAATAGCCAAGAGTTGGAAGCAACCTAGGTGCCCATCAGTAAATAAATGGATCAAAAAACTGTGGTACATATACACAATGGGATTCTATGCCACAGAAAGAAAGAAGGAGCTCCTATCTTTTGCAACAACATGGATGGAACTGGAAAGCATTATGCTGAGTGAAATAAGCCAGGTGTTGAAGGACAAATACCATATGATCTCACCTTTAACAGGAAGCTAAACAACAAAACAAAGAAGCAAGCAAAATATAACCAAAGACGACACTGAAATAGAGAACAGGCTGACAGTGACCAGAGGGGAGAGAGGACGGAATTTCAGGGGAAACAGGGGAGGGATTTGGAGGAACATATATAAAGGATACATGGACAACTGAGAAGGGTGGAAATGGGAGGGAGGGGGAAGCACGGGGGGTGGGATGGAATGGGAGTAATAGACAGAAAACTGTACTTGGAAAATAATTAAATTAATTTTAAAAAATAATATTAAAAGAAAAACATCAGCCTCTTGCAAATTTTTAGATTTTACTGGTATCATGTAGGTCTAAATGAATATCATGAGACCTAGAGAATATACACCTTGTCTGGCCCCAAAATATTCATTCTAAATAAAATGTTAATCTTTAGGTCCCTTCCTTTTTTGTCTTTGCAATCTTATGACACAGTGAGCTCACTTGGCTTCTCTCCTTCATACCTGACATCAACCAATGAGATGCATGTCAGAGTTACTAGAGCCCACATAAAATTGAGAAAAGTGAAACCTGAGTTTTTAAAACAAAAGTGATGTGTTACTGTATAATAGGAAATGCACAGATCTAAGAGAAACTGAGAAAAAAACAACTCATCCACTTAAATGAGGTGTCAAAAATAACCAAGCCACCTGGCTGTTGTAGCTCAGTGGATTGAGCGTGGGCCTGCAAACCAGACGATTGTGGTTCGATTCCCAGTCAGGGCACATTCCTGGGTTGCAGGCCAGTTCCCATTAGGGGCCAGTTCTCAGCAGGGGATGCACGAGAAGCAACCATACATTGATGTTTCTCTTCCTCTCTCCTTCCCTTCCCCTCTAAAGATAAATAAATAAAATATTTTTAAAAATTGCCTGGCTGGTGTAGCTCAGTGGATTGAGCGTGGACCTACGAACCAGACAATCGCGGTTTGATTCCCAGTTAGGGCACATGCCTGGGTTGCAGGCCTGTTCCCTGCAGGCCAACTCCCAGCAGGGGACGCGCGAAAGGCAACCATACATTGATGTTTCTCTCCCTCTCTCCTTCCCTTCCCCTCTAAAGATAAATAAATAAAATATTTAAAAAAAATAAAATAACCAGGCCACCTCAATTATAGCTGAAGTTATCTCAAATATTTCTTAGTAATACTTCTCTCCATTAAGGAGCTTAAAATCAAAGAAATACATTAAATGTCGATTATGGTTGAAAATGGGTAATAATAGGTAAATGGTAATTTATTATACTGCCTTTTAAATTTCTATTTAATGTCTGAAATTGCAAATAATATTCCTTTAATGTAGCTAAGGGAGATAAATCATGAATGCAAAATTATCAATACAAGGTAGTAAAATTCAGAGAAGGGCAAAAAAAAAAAAACAAAAAACAAAATCTCCAGGCTAATGTGATATTTGACTGGGTAAGATTCTCAGGACTGGGGAGGTAAATGCCAGTCATCAAAATTACGGGTGATGAGGAGCCATGATTAATACATCTGGCCCTAAAATGGGAAGGTGACATTCCCAAATGTAAGATCAAACCACTTTTCTGGAGTTTATTTTGCCCCACTATAGCTTCCTTCCCTTTGACATACCCCCACCCCCACACATACTCCACCCACCCAATTCTATCTCAGGGCAGGGAGTTTGGCTCTATGGAGCCAATTTTGACTCACATTAAGAAAATTAACAGCCCTGACTGGTGTGGCTCAGTGGGTTTGGTGTTGTCTTACAAACTGAAAGGTTGCTGGTTTAATTCCCTGCCAGGACATGTGCCTGGTGCCTAGATTGTTGGCCAAGGATTGTTTCCCTCCCTCTTTTTAAAGATAAATAAATAAAATCGAGAGAGAGAGAGAGAGAGAGAGAGAGAGAGAGAGAGAGAGAGGAAGAGAAGAGAAGAGAAGAGAAGAGAAGGGAAGGAAAGAAAAGAAAAGGAAAGGAAAGAAAAGAAAAGAAAAGGAAAGGAAAAAAAAGAAAAGAAAGGCTAACAAGTTGGGCTTTCTGGCAGCATACTCATGTGGTCTTCCATGCCTACTGTCTTCCTGTCTGCTCATTTCCTCTTCCAGGCCTTTCAATGTCTCCTATGTAGAAGCAATTTTAATGACTTAATTTTTTTCTGCAATAAAATGTAGTGTGGCAGAAACCTGACATGAGGTGGTCAGGTAACCTGAAGAAACTTCAAGGTTTTCTGCTGCCTACTCCTTTGTTTTTATGCCAGTTTTGACTAAGGATATTACAAAAGAGGAAAAGAGATTTTAACATTTAAGTAATAACAGTAATAGCAAGAAGACATAAGCAATCTAGAGCCTGACATTGAGAACTCTCTTCTTCCCTCCTTTGACTGTTTTACTTTTTACCCTTTTAGTCACCCACTCTGTCCTTCTGTGTCCTCCATTTTCAACTATTTTACTACTTTCCTCCATTTTGGGTCTTACTTCTCCAAGCATTTACTCTTTAAATAATATAGGGCAGGGTGTCAAACTGATTTTCACTGGGGGCACATCAGCCTCACGGTTGTCTTCAAAGGACTTAATGTAATTTCAATTCCTTAACAGTTAAGGAGTAGTTACATTTATACAGTCCTAAAATTATTTTGGCCCTTTGAAGGCAACCACGAGGCTGATGTGGCCCCCTGGTGAAAATTAGTTTGACAGCCCAGGTATAGGATGTGACACCACAAAAAAGAGAATTAATTGGAGCTCATAGAGGTCCAGGTTCCCCTATCATTTTAATTCTGTAATTAGCTGTAGGACCAGCTGGATGCTGAAGAAGAGGGAAGTGGAAAATGCACACCTACCAACACCATATAACATGTATTAACATGTATGTTAGTGGCGCTGTATCTCAATTGCACATGGCCTTCCTCCACACAGAAGCAGTAGTCATAAAGTTAAGTAGTTTATATGATGTGGCGTGCTGGATCTGTCCAAAGATGGCAGTCCTACTTTATAGTTCAGAGCTTAATAGAAATTTTCACAATGTTGAATAATACTGAATAAATTTAGGATTTTATGAAGCTGATACCATGAATTATGTTTCAAATTCTATCACATTTTGAACAGAATTGGTATAGTTGTTGTTCAAGTACAGTTGTCTCCATTTTTCCCCACCACTCACCCCCACCACAGCCATCCCCACTCCCCTCCCTTATTCCTACCCCTTTGGTTTTGTCCATGTGTCCTTTGTACATATTCCTGAAAACTCTTCACTCTTCCCTCTTCCCCCCCATTATCTGTTTGAGCTCCTCTATGGTTGCTGTTAGTTTTTTCTTAATTTCAATGTCTCTGGTTATAGTTTGCTTGCTTGTTTATTTTGCTGGTTAGGTTCTACTTACAAGTGAGATCATATGGTATTCCTTTTTCATCACCTGACTGAACAGAAATTTTTATTTGGGTCATAGTTACATTTTTACACATGGGTGGTGTTAAACCTGGGGGGTACATTCTAAACAGGCACGTGTGTGCACCTGCATGTGTCCTAACCTGAACTATTGAATGAAGACATTCCAGTGACTGGACTCTCAGGTGCAGTTAATTTGGAGGTAGCAAAAATGTACTGTATGTGAATGTTAATTTGAATCCTATCCTGGAAAGTACGGGGAATCCTTGAAAAATTTTAAGCAAGAGGGTGACTTTATCACCAGTTTCCCACACTACTCATTAGTATAACACAAAGTAAAAACCTTCATGGATTTTTGCCATATCTCCCTATCACCTATAGTCAATTTACTTGATGTTGAAAACAACTTCTTTTCTTTCACAAGTGTATTAAAGAGCAAATGCACTGTTGTGCCAGCACTGCTTGCCCTAATATCCCAAATAAATATGACTACTAAAGTAGAACAGTGTGTTCCATACTACTGTAAATACAACACAGCACTCTTCCCAGACATTAGCCCACTTAACAGTTTCCTAAACTTTATTACTGTTGTGGTTAACTCTATTCTCACACACTACACCTATTTTCTATCCTTACTCCCATCCTTACCTCAGAATGTGACCTCCCACAACATCACTGCTTTCTAGATCCAATTCACAATTCTTCCCCACCCCCAACAAGAGTCTTATCTTCTTTCCATCATTTCTAAAAAGTGGCTAGTTGGATGGAATATCACGGTCAACACTACACACATCCAAAGGATCTCCTATCTTTTCTCTATGGCTGGTACTGTAAATATCATGGAATACAATCCTGCTGTCTTAAACCAATTTGCCTTTCCCCTTCAACTGATCACAAAAAGGAGTAGGTGGAAGCTGTGAACACCTGGATTCCTGCTGGAAGAGAAAACCCAACGACAAAGGAACCACCAAAAGATAACAACAGAAGAAGGTGAAGGAGGGAGTGGGAGCTCCCTAACTCAATCCAGGACATATCTGGAAATACACCTATATAGTGGAGAAATTACTCAGAACAAACAACTGAGCAAGAGCAAGACAGAATCCTCAAAACCCTGTACACGTGAAAGAACCAGCTTCAATACAACCTGCACAACAGAATACAAAAGGTGGTGGAAAGAGTAACCCCGACTTAACCAGGTGGTAGGAAGGACTCACCAAGGACAGAGCCAACAACAATCAAAACCCAAAGACAAACACAGAGCCAACATAAATTACAGTTCAAGACCCGTGAGCTCAGGAGATCAAGGAGATGGCACCACTGAATCTCATAGGTATTCTACCATAGAAGTTCACACGATAAACCCATGGGGCCAGAACAGATCAATTTGAGAAGCTGAGGCTAAAAACAAGACTCTCACAAACAATGGAAAGACAAAGAACCAATCCTCAAATGAAAGGAAAGAGGGAAGCTTCCTAAAAAATGTTAAGTGACATAGAGGCAAGTCAACTATCACATATTGAGTTCAAAGCAATGGTTATAAGTAATCTCAATGAGCTCACAGAGATAAAGAGTACAGATTCTGAAATGAAGAACACAGTACAAGGAATCAAGAGTAGGCTACATGAAGCAGAGAATAAAATCAGCAAGCTGAGAACCAGGTAAAAATAAAAACACCCAAAAAGAGAAAGAAAAGGAAAAGAGGCTAAGAAAGAATGAAAAGGGAGGGAAGGAGGAAGATGGCGGCGGAGTAGGACAAAGGATTTTGCTTCCCTCCACACGCTGGAGAAAAACTGGGCTGATCTGGAGAGGAGCACAGCGAATACCCAACAGGGACCCAGCATATAGGAAGGCAGGACCCCAGAAAGTGTAGCAGACACTGAATGACCAGAGGTTGAGAAGAGGAGATGACTGCAGATCAACAAGGTATGAGGGAACAGCGCAGAGTCTGCGAGGCCCTCCGCCCGGCCGCGCCAGGGCCCTGGCCAGCCAAGGGCAGGCAACAACAACCTGCGGAAAGAACTAGTCACTGGCACCCTCTCTAACCAGCAGGGCACAGATTGGAAAACACCAGGAGAGATCAGTTTGCCTTTAGTGGCAGATAGAGGAGTGGGCATTGGGAAGCAAACAAGAGAGCTCTGATAACCCATGGAGTCAGCCTGTGGTTGCCAGCTTGGGGAACTGAGCCACTCCTGCTTTCCCAGTAGCCTGAGCCAGCACTACCACAGTCTTGGGAAGCTGCGGGATACTGGCAGGGCCCCTGGAAGAGTGCCAGTCACCAGCTCCCTCCCTACCCAGGCAGGTGAAGACTGAGAAGCACTGGGAATCAGGCTGTGGTTACAGGCTTGGGGATCTAGGAGTCACCGTCTCTTCCCAGTAGTGCGCATTCCCGGTAGCACGGGACTAGAGCCATCGCTCCCACACTCACGGGGAGCTGCAGGCTACTGGCAGACTGAGAAGCACCGGGAGTAAGGCTGTTGTTGCCAGCATGGGGAACTGAGAGCTTGGGACTTCAGCCGGTGCTCCCACAGTCTCAGGGAACTGCGGGCTACTGGCAGGGCCCCTGGAAGAGTGCCAGCGGCCAGCACCATCCCTACCCAGCTGGGCGCAGACTGAGAAGAACCAGGAGTCAGGCTGTGGCTGCTGGCTTGCAAGAATTGTGAGTCGCCCTGTGTGTGCAGCCAAAGCACTGGAAAAGGTCCAAGCCCAAGCCTGCGAGACCAGGAAAGCCTGGCTGGGAGGGTGCGACCTCACGCCAGGCCAGGGCTGGGAAGCCTGGGGAAAAACCTGCTCTCAGTGGGGAGTGGGAGAGCGGTGCCACTCTGGATCTTGGGGGGGCACTGGCAAGACCAGCTAAGTTCACCGAGACAAGAGAAAGGCCACACTAATAGCCCCTCAGGCTGCTGCAGCTAGTGAGACAAGAAGAAAAGGTTTGACCGGCTGGAAACCAACAAGAGGAGTAGGTGGAAGTGGAGAACACCAAGATACCTGCAGGAGACTGCACCACTGAATTTCACAGGCATCCTACGACAGAAGTTCACACCATAAACCCAGGGAACCAGAATCGATCAATTTAAGAAGCGGAGGCCAACAAGAAGAGTAACACAAACAATGGGAAGACAAAGAAACAATCCCCAAATGAAAGAAAAGGAGGAAGCCTCAGAAAGAATGTTAGATAAAATAGAGGCAAGCCAACTATCAGATAGTGAATTCAAAGCACTAGTTATCAGGAAATTCAAAGAGCTTACAACGAGCTACCAGAAACAACAGGGGAGCTACAATGAACTCTCTGCACATTATACCAACATGAAAAAGGAAGTAGAACCATCAGTAAAGGTCAAGAGGAAATGGAGAATACAACTTCTGAACTGAAGAACACAGTAGAAGGTATGAAGAATAGAATCGATATGGCGGAAGATCGCATAAGTGAGATAGAAGACAGGATAGAAAGAATCTCCCAGACGGACCAAGTAATGGAAAAGAGAATCAGAAAAAATGAGGAGAATTTAAAAGTAATGCAAGACAACATGAAATGTAATAATATCCAAATAATAGGAATACCAGAAGGAGAGGAAGAAGAACAAGGGATAGAAAACCTCCTTGAAAGAGTAATAACGGAAAATTTTCCTAAGTTGAGGAGAGAGAAAGTCACACGGATCCAAGAATCGCAGAGAGAATCCCAAGCAGGTGGAATCCAAAGAGTCCTACTGCAAGACACATCATCATTAAAATGGCAAACCTCCAAGACAAAGAGAAGATCCTAAAGGCAGCAAGGAAGAAAAAGGAAGTAACATACAGGGGGGTCCCAATAAAGTTGGCTACTGACTTCTCAATGGAAACATTCCAAACAAGAAGAGAATGGCAAGAAATATTCCAAGTAATGAGAAACAGAGACCTACAACCAAGGATACTGTAACTAGCAAGCCTCTCAATCAAGATAGAAAGCCAAATAAAGAGCTTCCAAGACAAAAGAAGACTAAAGGAATATGCCTCCACCAAACCAGCTCTACAAGAATTACTAAAAGGGCTGCTTTAAGGAAAGGAAGGAAAAGAGAGAGATGGAGAGGAACACAGGTACACATATGGCAATGAATAAGTACCTTTCAATAATAACCTTAAACGCAAATGGATTAAATGAACCAATTAAAAGACATAGAATAGCTGAATGGATAAGAAAGCATGACCCACACATATGCTGCCTACAAGAGACCCACCTCAGGTCAAAGACCACCACAGACTAAAAGTGAAGGATGGAACCAAATTTTCCAAGCAAATGGACAAGAAAAGAAGGCGGGGTCGCAATTCTCATATCAGACAGAATAGGCTTCAAAAAAAGGGCCATAAAGAGAGACCCAGAAGGTCACTTCATAATACTCAAGGGAAGAATCCACCAAGAAGACATTAACATCGTAAATATATATGCACCCAACATAGGAGCACCCAAATATATAAAGAAAATTCTAGAGGACCTCAAGAAAGATATTGCAGCATTAAATGACACCCTAGATGAAATGGACCTAATTGATATATATAGAGCCCTCCATCCTAAAGAAGCTAAATACACATTCTTTTCAAATGCACATGGAACATTTTCAAAGATAGACCACATGATAGGATACAAAATGAGTCTCAACAAATTCAGGAAAATAGAAATCATACCAAGCATTTTCTCTGAACACAAGGGACTGATATTGGAAACCAACCCCACAGGAAAAAAACCAAAATACCCCATTATGGAGACTGAAGGGTATGCTATTAAACAACGAATGGGTCAAGATTGAAATCAGGGAAGAAATCAGAAAGCTTCTGGAAACAAATGAAAATGAACTCACAACAACCCAAAACCTATGGGACACAGTGAAGGCAGTCCTGAGAGGGAAGTTCATAGCAATACAGGCTTACCTAAAGAAAATAGAAACATTTTAAACAAACAAACTAACCCGATGCCTCCAAGAACTCGAGGAACAACAACAAAGACCACCCAGAGCAAGTAGAAAGAAGGAAATAACCAAAATCAGAGCAGAACGAAATGACATAGAGACTAAAAGCACAATTCTAAGGATCAATGAATCCAAGAGTTGGATTTTTGAAAAGATATACAAAATAGACAAACTTTTAAGTAGGTTCATCAAGAAAAGAAGAGAGAGGACCCAAATAAACACAATCAGAAATGAAAGAGGAGAGATTACAACTGATACCGCAGAAATAGAAAGGATTGTAAGAAATTACTATGTGGAACTGTATGCCAAGAAATTTGAAAACCTAAGTGAAATGGACAAATTTCTAGAAAAATATAATCTTCCAAAACTCAATGAAAAAGAAGCAGAAAACCTGAACAGGCCAATAACAGCAAATGAAATTGAAGCAGTAATCAAAAAACTCCCATCACACAAAAGCCCTGGACCAGATGGTTTCACAGGAGAATTCTACAAAGCTTTTAAGGAAGAGCTAACCCCTATTCTTCACAGACTATTCCAAAAAATCCAAAAGGAGGGAAAACTCCCCAACTCTTTTTATGAAGCCAGCATCACCCTAATTCCAAAGCCAGATAGAGACACAACAAAGAAAGAAAATTACAGGCCAATATCACTGATGAACATAGATGCTAAAATCCTCAATAAAATATT
>NW_028078696.1:0-16901 GCF_014824575.4 Sturnira hondurensis | reverse complement strand
CATTTCATATAATAAGGGCTTGGTGATGATGAACTCCTTGAACTTGACCTTGTCTGAGAAGCACTTTATCTGTCCTTCCATTCTAAATGAAAGTTTTGCTGGATAAAGCAATCTTGGATGTAGGTCTTTGGATTTCATGACTTGGAATACTTCTTTCCAGCCCCTTCTTGCCTGTAAGGTCTCTTTTGAGAAATCAGCTGACAGTCTGATGGGTACTCCTTTGTAGGTGACTGTCCCCTTATCCCTTGCTGCTTCTAGGATTCTCTCCTTCATTTTGGTCTTGGCTAATGTAATTATGATGTGCCTTGGTGTGTTCCTTCTTGGGTCCAACTTCTTTGGGACTCTCTGAGCTTCCTGGATTTCCTGGAAGTCTATTTCCTTTGCCAGACTGGGGAAGTTCTCCTTTATTATTTGTTCAAATAAGTTTTCCACTCATGGCTGTTTCTTTCCCCCTTCTGGTACCCCTATAATTCGGATGTTGGAACGTTTAAAGATGTCCTGGAGGTTCCTAAGCCTCTCCTCATTTTTTTGAATTCTCATTTCTTCATTCCTTTCTGGTGGGATGTTTCTTTCTTCCTTCTGGTCCATTCCATTGATTTGAGTCCTAGTTTCCTTTCCATCACTATTGGTTTCCTGCGCATCCCCCTTCATTTCAATCAGTTTAGCCTTCATATGTTCCTCTAATTTGTGACTGTGTTCCTCTAATTTGTGACTATAATCTACCAGTTCTGTGAGCATCCTGATAAACAGTGCCTTGAATTGGGCTTCTGAGAGGCTGGCAATCTGTTGGTCGCTTAGAGTTATTGGCTCTGGGACTTTGAGTTCTTCTTGTGCCATCTTTAGGGTTGTTCGTGCCTTTTCCATAGCAGGATCAGAGCCCTAAAGTGTTCACTAGAACAGGGCAACTCAGTCGCTGGGTTGTGACGTTGTAGGTGGGGGCGGGGTCAAAGAGGGAAAATGGCTCTCACTGGTCTTGCAGGGCAACTAAGTCGCTGGGTTGTGATGCTGTATGTGGGGGCGGGGTCAAAGAGGGACTATGGCGTCCTGTCTGCCGCCTGACGCCACGGCCCTCACCGGTGCCGCAGTTGCTGCCGTCACCGGGCCCACGCGTTTCGTCCCACTGCACGCGAGTGTGCCACCGCCGTCAGCCCTCGCCCCCTGGGGCCTGCGTGGTCTGTCTCACTGTGCGCGAATATGAGCCCGCGGTCTGCCTCGCACCCCAACTGGTTCCCGTCTGCCTGCGCGCCTGGGTCGGGGGCCCAGTCCTGCCCGACCCTGCTCGGCTGCTGGCTCTGCCCCTCTTACCCTCCCATTGAACGGTTAGAAGTAGTCGGACTTCCGTATAATTCAATTTTCTATCCTTTGGTTGTGTCTTTGTTTCTCCAAACCTTTTTTGTATTCAAACTTGGTTGTGGGAGAAGGCACAGTGTTTCCACCTATGCCTCCATCTTGGCAGAAGTCCTAGGCTATGCTTTTTTCCTGGAGAAAACCCTAACCCTAAAAATAACCCTAACCCTAACACTAACTCTAAACCTAGTCCTAGCCCTAGCCCTAGCTTTAGGCTTAGTTCTAACCCTAGCCTTTGTCCTAATTCTTTCCATAACATAAACTGAACTTTAACCCTAGCCCTAACCCTAACCCATATATTAACAAAAATTCTAGCCCTAACACTAACTCTAACCCTAGATGAAAACCTAACCCTACCCCTACCCCTAGTTCTAACCCTAACCCTAACACTAATCCTAATCCTAGCCTGAGCCCTAGACCTCACCTTAGCCCTTACAGTACCATAAACTAATCCCTAGTTGTAACCACAACCCTAATTCACGCCTTAACTCTAAACCAAACCATAGCCCTCGACCTATCCCTAGCCCTAACCCTAAACCTAGCCATAACCCTAGACCTAACCCTAACACAAACCCTAACCCTACCTATAGCCCTAGCCCTTACACTAACACTAACACTAACCCTAGTCCTAACGCTAACCCTACCCCTAAACCTAGCACTAGCCCTAACCCTAGCCTTAACCTAATTCTAAACATAACCATAGCTCTAGCCTTACCACTAACCCTAACCCTAACACCAGACTGAAACCTGACCCTGAACGAAACCCTACTCTAATCTGAGCCCTAACCCTAGCCCTAACCCTAACCCTATCGGTACCCCTAACCCTAGCCCCAACTTTAACCCTAAACCTAACAGTAACCTAACCCTAACTCTAACTTAGCCCTAATCCTAACTCTAGCCCAAACCGTAGCCCTAACCCAAATGCAAACCCTATACATACTCCTAACACTAACCCTAACCTTAACCCTAGGCCTACCACTAACCCTAGCCCTAGCCATAACACTAGCCCTAACCCTACCCTAACACCTAAACCTAACCCTAACTTTAAGCCTAACAACAGCCCTATCCCTACCCCTAAGGCTATCCCTAGCCCTAAACCTAACCACAAACCTGGCCCAAACCTTAACCCTAACCCTTGCCCTAGCCCTAGCCCTGAACCTAACCCTAATCATAGCCTTAACACTAACCCTAACTGTATACCTAGCCGTAATCCTAACCCTAAACCTAAGCCTAAACTTAACCCCTAGACCTAACACTAACCCTGGCCTAAAACTAGCCCTATGACTAACCCTACCTCTAATTCTAATCCTAACTCCACCTCTAATATTAAACATAACCCAATTCCTAACCCTAATTCTAACCCTAATCCTAACTCTAGCCCTAACCATAACCTTAATGCTAGCCTAACCCTAAATGTACCCCTATCCCTATCTCTAACCCTAAACCTTACCCTAAACCCTAGACCTAACCCTAACACTAATTCTAACCCTACCCCCAGCCTTAGCCTGAACTTAAAACTAACCCTACCCTTAATGCTTACCCTAACAGTTACCCTAGCCCTAGTCATAACCCTAGCCCTACACTAATTCTAGCCATAACCCTAGCCCTAGCCTTAGCCCTAACTCTAACCATAACACTAGCCTTAGACCTGACCCTGACCCTTACCATACCCAAACCCTAGCCCTAGACTTAACCCTAACCCTATCGCTAGCCCTAACTATAGCCATAGCCATAACATTAACCCTAAGAGTATGCAAAACCTAACCCTAACCATAAAACTAACCATAACCCTAATCCTACACTAAACCTAACCCTAAACCTAAACCTAACCCTTGCACTAGCCCTGACACTAACCCTAACTCAACCTCTTAACCAAAACCCTAATGCTAATTCTAATGCTAAAACTAACCCTAGCCCAAACCCTAGCCCAAGCCCTAAACCTATCGTTAACCCCAATCTTAACCCTAATCCTAGTCCTAACCTTAACCCTAACTCTAACCCTAACAGGATACTAACCCAAATCCTAACCCTAAAACTAACCTTAACCCATACCGTAGCCCTAGCCCTAAACTTAAACCTAATTTTAACCCTAATCCTAAACCCAACACTAAACCTAGCCCTAAACATAACCCTAACCCTAACCCTAACCTAAACATAGCTCTAACGCTAACTCTATCCCTAAGTCTAATCCTAAAGCTAATCCTAGCCCTAGCTCTAGCCCTCACCCTAACCATAACTTTAACTGTATCCTGACACTAACCCTAACCCTAACCCTAAATCTATCCCTAGCCCTAACCTAAACCCTAAACATAACCCTTAAATTAATCCTAAACCTAGCCCTAACCCTAACCCCAGCCCTAGATCTAGACCTAACACTTAATCTATCCCTTACCCTAACCCTAAACCTAACCCTAATCCTAAACCTAATCCTAACAGTAGCCCTAACCCTAAATCTAATGGATCCCGAACCATAACCTTAACCCTAGCCCTAACCCTAATTCTATCCATAACCCTAACTATACCCCTAAACCTAACCCGATCTCTTAATTAAAACCCTAGCCCTAACCCTAATCCTAACCCTAAATAAAATCCTAAACCTAACCCTAGCCCTAGATCTAACCATAACACTAACACTAATCCTAATACTCACCCTAACCCTAGCCTTAGCCCTAACCCTATCCTTAACCATAACCCTAGCCCTAGCCATAACCCTAATTCTAATTATAGCCCTAACCCTGAAATAACCCTAGCCCTAGACCTAACCCCAGCCCAAACCCTAATCCTAACCCTATTGCTAAACATAACCTGAGTCCTAGTTCTAACCCTAGCCTTAACCCTAAACCTAACCATACCCTAGATATTATGCTAACACAAACTTCAACCCTAACTCAAACCCTAACCCTATCCCTAGCCCTAACCCTAGCCTGAACCTAATTCTAACCATAATCCTAGCCCTAGCCCTAGCCTTAGCCCTAACCCTAACACTAACACTAGCCTTAGCCCTGAACCTTACCCTCACCCTACCCTAATCTTAGCACTAGCCCTAACCCTAATCCTAACCCTAACCCTATTACTAGCCCTAGCCCTGGCCCTAAATCCAAACCTAACCTAGACTCTAACCCTAACTCTAGCCTTAACCATAATTCTAAGGCTCTCCCTAGCCCTAACTCTAACACGAACCCTAGCACAAACCCTAATGATAACCCTAACCCTAGCCCTAGCCCTACCCATAGCATGAACCCTGTTTCTAACCCCAACCAAAACCCTAAACTTAACTTCTATTCCTAACACTAAACCTAGCCTAAACCTGGCTCTAACCCTAACCCCAGCCCTAGTCTAATCCATAAGCTAACCATAGCCCTATCCCTAGCACCCACCCTAACCCTAAACCTAACCGTATCCTAAACATAACCCTAGACCAAACACTAAGAGTAACCCTCGATCTATTCCTAGCCCTGATTCTAACACAAGCACTCACCCTAGCCCTAACACTTACCCTAACCATTACTTGCCTTAGGCCTAACTTTAGCCTTACCCTAATTCTAACCATAACCCTAGCCCTAGTCTTAGCCCTAACCCTAACACTAGCCATAGACCCAACTCTAGCCTTACCCTAATTCTAACCATACAACTAGCCCTAGCTTTATCCCTAACTCTAACCCTACAATTAAACATTACCCGAACCCAACCCTAATCCTAAACCTAACCCTATTCCTAGCCCTAGCCTAAAACCTAAACCTAACCCTAATCCTTACCCAAGCCCTATCCCTAACCTTAAGGCTAACCCTAGCCCTAACATTAACCCTAACCCTAACCATAAACCTAGCCTTAACCCTAACCCTAGCCCTAATCCTAGATATAACCCTAATTCTAACTATAATCCTAGCCCTACCCTTAGCCCTAACCCTAGCCCTAACCATAGTCTTAGCCTTGACCCTAACCCAGATCCTAACCCTAGCTCTAGCCCTAACTGTAATGCTAACCCTATCCCTAAAACTAACCATAGCAGAAAACCTAAACCTAACCCTAATCCAAGCCCTGGCCCTAATCCTATCCCTAACCCTAACCTTAAAATTAACACCTATCTTTAACACTACCCCTCGCCTAAACCTAGCCCTAACCTTAACCCTAGCCCTGAGTCTAATCGTAAAGCTAACCATAGCCCTGCCCCTACCCACACCCTAACCCTAACTCTAACTGTATTCTCAACCTAACCCTAGACCAAACACTAACCCTAACCCTAAACCTACCCCTAGCCCCAACCCTAGCCTTACCCTAATTCAAACCATAAACCTAGCCCTAGCCTTAGCCCTAACTCTAACCCTTACTCTAACCATACAACTAACACTAACCTTTACCCTAACCCTAGTCCTAGACCTAACTGAAACCCTAATCCTAACCCTAACCGGAACCCTAGCCCTAACTCTAACACTAAACCTAACTCTAATACTAGCCCTAGCCTTAAAACTAACCCTAATCCTAATCCTAACCTTCACCCTATTTCTAGCCCTAAACCTAACCCTAACCCTAACCCCAACTCTAGCCCAAACCATAGCCCTAACCCAAACACAAACCCTATACCTACTCCTAACACTAACCCTAACCCTAGTTCTAAACCTAGCTGGAGACCTAGACCTAACACTAGCCCTAACCCTAACCCTAACCCTAGCCCTAACACTAGGCCTAGCATTAACCCTAGCCCTAGCCATAACACTAGCCATAAACCTAAACCTAACCCTAACCTAGAACTAAGCCTAACACTAAACCTAACCCTAGTCCTAGCCATAACTCTAACTCTAATCCTAAACCCAGCCCCAACCCTAACCATAGCCCTAGTCATAACACTAGCCCTAACCCTAAACCTAACACTAGCCCTAACCCTACACATAAATGAAACCCTAACTCTAACCTGAGCCCTAGCCATAACCCTAACTCTAATCCTAACCCTAACCCTAACCCTAGCTTTAACCCTAACACTAGCCCCAACCCTAACCTTAAACAAAACACTAATCCTAACTTTAGCCCTAGCCCTAACCCTAACTGTAATCCTAAATTTAGCCCTAGTCCTAACCCTAGCTGTAAAACTAACCCCAGACCTAACCCTAACACTTACCCTACCCAAGCCCTAGCCCTAGCCTTAAAGCTAATCCTAACCCTAGCCCTATCCAAAACTCTAACTAACCATTTCTCTAACCCTAGCCCTGGCCTTAGCCCTAACCCTAATTCTAACCTTAACACTAGAAATAACCCTAGCCCTAATCCTAAAACTAGACCTAGCCCGAAGCCTAACCACAATGCTAGCCCTACCCCTAATCCTTATCCTAACACTAACTCAAAACCGAACATACCCTAACCCTAACCCAAAATGAAACCCTGAACCTAACCCTAGCCCTAGCTCTAACCCTAAACCTAATACTAATCCTAACTCTAATTGTAGCCTTAGCCCTGACCCTAGCTCTACTGTAACCCTACTCCTAGCCCAAGCTTTAGCCCTAACTCTAACACTAATTGTATTCCTAACCCTAAACATAATCCTAGCCCTAGCCCTAGTTCTAGTCCTAACCCTAAAGTTAACCCCAACCCTAACCCTAGCCCTCACCCTAAAACTTACCCTAAATGTATTCTAACCCTTACCTTAACCCTAAAACTAAACCCAACCCTAACCATAACCCTAATCCTAGCCTTAGCCCTGACCCTGATTTTAACCCTAAACCTAACCCGAAAACTAGACCAAACCCTAACCTTAGCCCTATCCCTAACTCTAGCCTTAACCCTAACCCTAGACCTAACCCTAACTCTAAGCCTAACCCTAGCTCTAGCCCTAGCACTAACCCTACACTAACCCAAGACCTAACCCTAACACTAACCCTAATCCCAAACTTATGCCTTGCCCTAACTGTAAACTTCACCCTAACCCTATTAATAACACTATTCCTAACTCTAACCCTAACCCTAGCCTTAGGACTGACCCTAATTCTAACCCCAACCCTAACCCAAGACCTAACCCTAAACCTAACCCCTAACCCTAAATGAAGCGCTCACCCTATCCCTCATCCTAGACCTAACCCCAATCCTAACCCTTACCCTACTCAAAATCCTCACCATAAACCTAACCCTAGCTTTATTCCTAACCCTAACCCAAACCCACACCCTTGACCTAGCACTAGCCTTAAACATAACCCTCACCCTAAACCTAATCCTAACCCTAACCCTAACCCTAACCCTAACAATATCCCTAATCCTAATCCTAGCCCTAACCCTAGCTCTAGCCCTAACCATAATCCGAGTCCTGGTCCTGGCCCTGGACATAGCCCTAACCATAACCGTAACCTTAATACATGTACTGTTTTCAGCACTCTTGAAGAATCTTTCAGAAATATGTGTTTTTCTGTTAGATTGATAGCAAAAGGCTTTTGAAAATACTGTCCTGTCATCAAATGGGTGAATAGATTCATACACTGTAGCATATTTTAAATGAATAATGTTATGCAATACACTCCACCATAGTATTTTTCTTTACAAAAGGAGAGAGAAGCTAAGATTCATGGACTGTGTAATACTTGTGTAAAGAAGAGATTGTTTTATGATAAAGGTACTCAGCAAACTGGGAATAGAGAGAGCATTCCTCAATATAATAAAGGCCATATATGAAAGACCTACAGCCAACATCATACTCAATGCGCAAAAACTAAAAGCTTTTCCACTAAGATCAGGAACAAGACAAGGTTGTCCACTTTCACCACTTCTATTTAATATAGTATTGGAAGTTATAGCCTCAGCGATCAGGCAAGAAAAAGAAATAAAAGACATTCAAATTGGAAAGGAGGAAAAAACTGTCATTGTTTGCAGATGACATGATAGTGTACATAGAAAATCCTATAGACTCTACCAAAAAACTGCTTGAACTAATAAATGAATTTGGCAAAACAGCGGGATACAAAGTCACTATCCAGAAATCAAAGGCATTTTTGTATATATACTAACAATGAATCAGCAGAAGCAGAAATCAAGAAAATATCCCACTCGATATAGCAAAAACAAAAATAAAATACCTAGGAATAAACCTAACCAAGGAGGTAAAAGACCTGTATGCAGAAAACTACACAAAACTGAAGAAAGAAATCAAGGAAGACACAAACAAATGGAAACATATACCGTGTTCATGGATTGGAAGAATTAACAACATCAAAATGTCCATACTATCCAAAGCAATTTACAGATTCAATGCAATACCTATTCACAGACATGGAACAAACACTTCAAAAATGTATATGGAACCATAAATGACCCCGAATAGCAGCTGCAATGTTGAGAAAGAAGAACAAAGTAGGAGGGATCACAATACCTGATATGAAACTGTATCACAAGGACACTATAATCAAAACAGCCTGGCATAAAAACAGGCACATAGACCAATGGAGCAGAACAGAGAACCCAGAAATAAACCCAAAGCTCTACAGTCAATTAATATTCAACAAAGGGGGCAGTAACATAAAATGGGGTAAAGATAGCCTCTTCAACAAATGGTGTTGGGAGAATTGGACAGCTACATGCAAAAAAATGAAACTCGATCACTAACTTACACCATACGCCAAAATAAATTCCAGGTGGATAAAAGACTTAAATATAAGCTGTGACACCATTAAAGTCCTAGAGGAAAACATTGGCAGGAAAATATCAGATATTTCACGCAGCAACATTTTTACTGATATGTCACCTAGAGCAAGAAATATAAAGGAAAGAATAAACAAATGGGATCTCATCAAAATGAAAAGCTTCTGCGCAGCTAAAGAAAACAGCATTAAAATAAAAAGACAACCAACTGTATGGGAAAACATATTTGCCAATGATACCTCAGACAAAGGTTTAATCTCCAAAATATACAAAGAACTCACACGACTTCACTCTAAGAAGACAACTAACCCAATTAAAAAATGGGGAAAGGACTTGAACAGACACTTCTGCAAGGAGGACATACAGAGGATCCAGAGACACATGAAATGATGCTCAATATCGCTTGCTATCAGAGAGATGCAAATTAAAACCACAATGAGATACTACTTTACACTGGTGAGAATGGCTATCATAAACAAAGCAATAAACAACAAATGTTGGAGAGGGTGTGGGGAAAAGGGGACTCTGGTCCACTGTTGGTGGAATTGCAGACTGGTACAACCATTATGAAAAACAGTATGGAATTTTCTAAGAAAACTAAAATTGGACCTGCCCTTTGACCCAGCAATTCCACTGCTGGGATTGTATCCTAAGAACCCTAAAACACCAATCCCAAAGAACATATGCACCCCAATGTTCATAGCAGCACAATTTACAATAGCCAAGAGTTGGAAGCAACCTAGGTGCCCATCAGTAAATAAATGGATCAAAAAACTGTGGTACATATACACAATGGGATTCTATGCCACAGAAAGAAAGAAGGAGCTCCTATCTTTTGCAACAGCATGGATAGAACTGGAAAGCATTATGCTGAGTGAAATAAGCCAGGTGTTGAAGGACAAATACCATATGATCTCACCTTTAACAGGAAGCTAAACAACAAAACAAACAAGCAAGCAAAATATAACCAAAGACACTGAAATAGAGAACAGGCTGACAGTGACCAGAGGGGAGAGGGGAGGGAATTTCAGGGGAAATAGGGGAAGGATTTAGAGGAACATATATAAAGGATACAGGACAACACTGAGAAGGGTGGAAATGGGAGGGAGGGGGGAGCACCGGGGGTGGGATGGGATAGAAGTAATAGACAGAAAACTGTACTTGAAAAATAATTAAATAAATTAAAAAAGAGATTGTTTCGTCAATGTCAAAATGAATATGACTCTAATAGTCCAATATTTGTCACCAAGTGCATTTCTCTCTCATATAGCAGTAATGAATTTTCTGAATTCTTTCAAATCACTGGCGAATGAACATTCTCTATAAGAAATGTGTTTTAAGCCAACACTGTCTGCAGAGTTTATAACGCTCTGTCAACGTACTCCTCTAATAAAGAGCTGGAATCAGGGTGTCTCTTGTAATAAATACTTCTTCTTCTCCTCCTGCTGGAGTATTTTTTTTGAAATTCACTATTGTGGGAAGTTGTTCGTGAAAGAGCTGCTGAATGGATCTGTCAGCCAATGAGTAAACTATGAGGCAAAAATATATCCTCTATGAAACACAGTCAGCAACTATACCAAAGTTATCCCAAAAATATTATTAGAGGAGGAATGTGTAGCCTAAATAAGAAATGCAATAACATGGTAACATGTAAGTTTGAACAGAATTGCAAGTCTAAATGAATATGAAACTAAAGTTACAATCTTAGGACCTTTACAGCATCACACTCAGAATACAGTGGGGAGGAATTAAAACTTTTCTAAGTTACAAAGGAATGGAAACATTTCCTATGAAGCAGGATTTCAACCAAAAATATATACAGTGTTTTGCACCTTATGAGTGGGCTCACTTTACTAGAAGATGAATTGACTGGTGTTTCGGAGTATATATACATCTTTCAGCACTCTGTTGAAGTATCTTTCAGAAATATGTGATTTGCTATAAGATTGATACTCAAAGGCTTTCGAACATACTGTTCTCTCATCAAATAAGTTAATAGATTCTTAAAACTGTAGCTTATAATCAGTGAAATACCATATGCAATAAGCTTTCCACCAAAATATTTTTTTCTCTACAAAAAAACACAGAAGCTAAGATTCATGGACTGCGTAGGACCTGCGTAAAAGTAACTGTTTCGTCAATGTCAAAATGAATATGACGATAACAGTCCACTATTTGTCACCAAGTGCATTTCTCTCTGATATAACAGTAATGGATTATTTGAATTCTTTCAAATCACTAGAAAATGAAAATGCTTTGTAAGAAGTGCATTCTAAGCCAACTCTGTCTGCAGGGTTTATAACGTTCTGCAAAGTACTCCTCTAATACAAAGTTGAAATGCATGGTGTCTCTGGCAATAAATACTATTTTAACCACTCTGTTGAAGTATTTCTTTTGAAATTCACTTTTGGTATAGGTTCTTAGCAAAAGAGCTGCTGAATAACATTTTTGTCAGCCAATGAGTGTACTATAAGGTGTAAATATATCCTCTAAGAAACACAGTCAGCAAATATACCACAGATTTCCCACCAGTATATTTATAGGAGGAAAGTGTAGCCTAACTAAGAAATGCAAGTACATGGCAACATGTATGTTTGAACAGAATGCCAAGCCTAAGTGAATATGAAACTAAAGTAACAATCTTAAGACCTTTAACAATATCCCACTCTGATAATACACTGCTGAGGAATTTAAATTTTTCAAAGTCACTGAGGCATGAAAACATTTCGTATGAAAAAGAGTTTTAAACAAAAGATATATGCACATATTAGCACCTTATGAGTGGGCTCACTTTCCTAGATACTTTGGTGGAAAGTGTATTGCATAAGATTAATTCAGCACTCTGTTGAAGTATCTTTCAGAAATACATGTTTTGCGGTAAGATTGATAGCGAAAGGCTTTTGAATATACTGTTCTGTCATGAAATGAGGGAATGGATTCATAAACTGTAGCATATTTTAAGTGAATAAAGTTATGCAGTACACTTTCCACCAAGATATTTTGTTCTCCACAAAAGTTCAGAGAAGCTAAGATTCATAAACTGTATAGGACCTGACTTGAAAACAACCATTTTGTGAATCTCCAAATGATTAGAATGGTAACAGTCTACTTTTGGTGAGCAAGTGCATTTCTGTTGATTTGACAGTAATGCATGCTTTGAATTCTTACAAATCATTGGGGAATGAACATGCTTTGTAAGAAGTGTGCTTTAACCCAAATCTGTCTGCATGGTTTATAACATTCTGTCAAAGTATTCCTCTAATACGAAGTTGTAATGCATGATGTCTCTTGTAATACATAATTTGTTAATCCCTTCTTTGAGGTATTTTCCTTAAATGTCATTTTTGCTTTAGGTTGTTAGTGAATGAGTTCCTGAATAACCTTTGTGACAGCCATTGAGTGAACTAACAGGCACAAATATATCCTCTATAAAACATAGTCACCAACTATACCATAGTTTCTCCAAAAGTAGTATTGTAAAGAGAATGTGTACCCTAAATATGAAATGCAAGTACACAGTAACATGTGAGTTTGAGCAGAATTGCTAGTCTATAAGAATATGAAACTAAAGTAAATATGTTCAGAGCTGTAGAACATCACTCTGAAAACACAGTGGAGAGGATTTTAAAATTTTCTAAGTTACCAGGGAATGAAAACATCTCGTTTGAAAACGGGTTTTCAACAAAAGATACCTACACTGTTTATCAGACTATGAGTGGACTCACTTTAGAAGAAGTAGATATGTGTGATGTGTGTGAGTATATGTACTCAGCACTCAGTATATGTTTTCAGCACTCTGTTGAGGTTTCTTTCAGAAATACGTGTTTTGCGGTAAGATTGATAGCAAAAGGTATTTGAACATACTATTGTGTCATCAAATGAATGAATAGATTCATAAACTGTAGCTTATTTTAAGTGAATAATCTTATGCAACACACGTTTCCTAATTTTTTTTGTGTGTGTGTACAAAAGAACAGAGAAGCTAAGGTTCTGGACTTTAGCACCTGCATAAAAGAGAATGTGTTTTGTCATTGTCAAAATGAATATGACGCCAAACGCCCACTATTTGTCACCAGGAACATTACTCTCTGATATAACTGTAATGAATTCCTTGAATTCTTTCAAATCACTGCGAGGTGAATGTGCTTCGCAAAAAATGTGTTTTAAGCCAACTGTCTGCAGCATTGATAAAGCTCTGTCAATGTACTCCTCAAAGAAAGAGTTGAAATATGGGGTTTCTGTTTTAATCAATACTTTTTCTACTGCTCCTGTGGAGGTATTTTCTTTTGACATCCACTATGGTGGGAGGTTGTTAGCGAAAGAGCTCCTGAATCACCATTTTATCAGCCAATGAGTGAACTCTCAGGCAGAAATATATCCTCTATGAAACACAGTGAGCAACTATTCCACAGTTTTGAAAAAAGTATTTTTATCGGAGGGAAGTCTAGCCTAACTAAGAAATGCATATAGATGATACGATGTATCCTTCAACCAAATTGCAAATGTCCACTTGAATATGAAAATAAAACAACAGTCTTAGGACCTTTACAGCATCACACTCTGATAATACAGTAGTGAGAAATTTTAACTTTTCTAAGTTACCAGGGAATGGAAACATTTTGTATGAAAAAGGGTTTTCAACCAAATACATCTACACTGTTTAGCAGCTTATGAGTGGACTCATTTAGTAGAAGATAATATGTGTGATGTCTGAGTATATGTACTGTTTTCAGCACTCTGTTGAATTATCTTTCTGAAATACGTGGTCTGCGGTAAGATTGATAGCAAACGGCTTTTGAATATACTGTTCTGTCATAAAATGAGGGAATGGATTCATAAACTGTAGCATATTTTAAGTGAATGATCTTATGCAGTACACTTTCCACCAAATTATTTTGTTCTCTACACAAGTTCAGAGAAGCTGAGATTCATAAACTGTGTGGTACCTGACTTGACAATAACCATTTTGTGAATGTCCAAATGATTAGGATGCTAACATTCTACTTTTGTTGACCAAGTGCATTTATGTTGATATAACAGTAATGAATGCTTTGAATTCTTTCAAATCACTGGGGAATGAACATGCTTTGTAAGAAGTGTGTTTTAAGCCAACTCTGTCTGCAGAATTTATAACATTCTTTCAAGACCCTCCTCTAAGGCAAAGTTGAAATGCATGATGTTTCTTGTAATACATACTTTGTTAATCCCTTCTTTGAGATATTTTCCTGAAATGTCACTTTTGCTTTAGGTTGTTAGTGAAAGAGCTCCTGAATAACCTTTCTGAAAGCCAATGAGTGAACTAACAGGCACAAATATATCCTCTATAAAACCTAGTCCCAACTATACCAGAGATTTCCCAGAAGTATTATTGTAAAAAGAATGTGTAGCCTAAATATGAAATGCAAGTACATGGTAACATGTAAGTTTGAACAGAATTGCAAGTCTAGGTGAATATGAAACTAAAGTAAATATGGTCAGAGCTGTAGAGTATCACACTCTGAGAATACAGTGGAGAGGATTTTGCACTTTTCTCAGTTACCAGGGAATAGAAACAGTTCGTATGAAAAGGGGTTTTCAACAAAAGATATCTACAATGATTAGCTGTTTAAGAGTGGACTCACTTTAGTAGAAGTAGATATGTGTGATGTGAGTGAGTATATGTACTGTTTTCAGCACTCTGTTGAAGTATCATTCAGAAATACATGGTTTGCGGTAAGATTGATAGTGAAAGGCTTTTGAACATACTGTTCTGTCATCAAATGAGCGAAGAGATTCACAAGCTATAGCGTATTTAAGTGAATAATTTTATGCAACACGCTTTTTGCATAGTATTTTTTGTGTACAAAAGAACAGAGAAGCTAAGTTTGTTTAATTTAGTACCTGTGTAAAAAAGAAAGTGTTTTGTCATTGTCAAAATGAATATGACGCTAACCATCCACTATTTGTCACCAACTATATTTCTTTCTGATATAGCAGTAATAAATTCTTTGAATTCTTTCAAATCAATGGGAAGTGAACATGCTTGGTAAGAAGTGTGTTTTAAGACAACTGTGTCTGCAGCATTTATAATGGTCTGTCATGTACTCCTCTAAGAAAGAGTTGAAATGTGGGGTGTCTGTTGTAATCAATATTTTTTCTACTGCTCCTGTGGAGGTATTTTTCTGAATTTCACTATGGTGGGCGGTTGTTAGCAAAAGAGCTCCTGAATCACCTGTTTGTCAGCCAATGAGTGAACTCTGAGGCAGAAGTATATCCTATATGAAAGACGGTCAGCAAGTATTCCAAAGTTTTTCCAAAAATATTTTTATAAGAGAAAAGTCTAACCTAACTAGAAAATGCATATAGATGATACTCTGTAACCTTCCACAAAATTGCAAGTGTATAATTGAATATGAAAATAAAGCAACGATCTGAGGACCATTACAGCATCACACTCTGATAATAAGTAGAGAGGAATTTTAACTTTTCTAAGTTACCAGGGAATGGAAACATTTCATATGAAAAAGGGTTTTCAAGAAAAGATATCTACATTGTTTAGCTGCTTATGAGTGGACTCACTTTAATAGAAGTAGATATGTGTGATGTCTGTGAGTATATGCAAAACACATATTTCTGAAAGATACTTCAACAGAGTGCTGAAAACAGTATATACACGCAGAGACACTACACATATTATCTTCTACTAAATGAGTCCACTCCTAAGCTACTAAACAGTGTAGATATCTTTGTTGAAAACCCTTTTTAATACAAAATGTTTTCATTCCCTGGTAAGTTAGAAAACTTAAAATAGTACACTACTTTATTATCAGAGTGTAATTTTGTAAAGGTGTTAAGATTGTTGCTTATTTCATATTCAATTAGACACTTGCAATTTTGTTGAAACTTACATAGTGCCATCTATATGCATTTCTTACTTTGGCTAGACTTTCCACCTAAAAGAATACTCTCAGCACAACTGTGGAATAGTTGCTTATTACCTTTCATAGAGAATATATTTCTCCTGGAGAGTTCACTCATTGGCTGACAAAATGGTCATTCAGGAGCTCTTTTGCTAACAACCTCCAACCATAGTGAGTGTCAAAGAAAATACCTCCACAGGAGCAGTAGAAAAAGTATTGATTAAAACAGAAATCCCACATTTCAACTCTTTCCTAGAGGAATACATTGACAGAGCGTCATCAACCCTGCAGACACAGTTGGCTTAAAACACACTTTTTACCAAGCACGTTCACCTGTCAGTGATTTGAAAGAATTCAAGGAATTCATTACCATTATATCAAAGAGAAATGTACTTGGTGACAAAGAGTGGACGTTTAGCATCATATTCATTTTGACAATGACAAAACCCTTTCTTTTTTACACAGGTACTAAAGTCCAGAATCTTAGCTTCTTTGTTCTTTTGCACACGCACACACACACACACACACACACACACATACACACACACACACAAATACTATGGGGAAAAGTCTGTTGAATAAGAATAGTCATTTAAATTACACTACAGTTTATGAATCTATTCACTCATTTGATGACAGAACAGTATGTTCAAAAGCCTTTTGCTATCAATCTTACCTCTAAACATGTATTTCTGAAAGATATCTCAACAGAGTGCTGAAAACACTACATATATTCACAGACATCTCACATATATACTTCTTCTATAGTGAGTCCACTCATAACCTGCTAAACACAGGAGATATCTTTTGTTGAAAACCCTTTTTCTTTTTCTTTTTTGATGGATAATGAGGTTTTCAGGATATTTTTAAAAAATATTTTTTTTTATTTAATTCTTGTTCAACTACAGCTTTCTGTCTTATATTCCCAACCCTGCCCGCTCCCCGCCCCATGCTCCCCACCTCCCTCCCATTTCCACCCCCCACCCTTAGTTATTGTCCATGTGAGTTATTGTCCATTTATACTTGTTCATGTGAGTCCAT